>NC_069505.1:206523327-206783327 GCF_027579735.1 Bombina bombina | reverse complement strand
AAGTTACTAATCCCATGCGGAACCTGTCTGACAGATGGTAACTTAGTAATGAATATGCATAACACAAACTACAAGGTAGTTTCAGGTCTATAGTTATATAGTGTTTCATGTTTGAGGTCATATAAACGTATGTTCTGCAACAAACATTTCATAATATAGTTAAATAATTTAAAACAATTTGAGTGTTTTACTTTTTCTTTATAATTTTATCTGTATATTTATATATATATATTTAATTTTGCTTATTTTGTTTTCAGTTAACTCCTTTGCAGGCAATTGTTTAAACTGATTGTAAACACACAAAGTCAATCATGCTATTAAATCATTGCACTAAACACAATATTTACCTTTTTTATTTTTTAAACATATTTATTAAAAGCAATTATGGATACATTTATTATCTGTAATCTCCCATCCAACCACCCCAATGCACACAGTTTCCCCCCCCAGTATGACAAAGCAGATGATTAAGAGTTAATGGGGTCCATTTATTAATGTGTTTACTGACATGATCCGATATAGCGGATCATGTCCGCCGCACATCGATAAATGCAGACAGCATACGCTCTCAGCATTAATCATTGCACCAGCAGTTCTTGTGAACTGCTGGTGCAATACCGCCCTTTGCAGATTCACGGCCAATCGGCCACTAGCAGGGGGTGTCAATCAGCCCGATCGTATTCGATCGGGCGGATTGCTGTTCGCCACCTCAGAGGCGGCGGACAAGTTAAGGAGCAGTGGTCTTATGACCGCTGCTTCTTAACTTCTGCTTCAGCCGGAACTGAAGCGGAGTGGGTGGGAGGCAGCATCCGCTGCTTCTTAAATAGACCCCTATCAGTTCTTACCACTGTTTTTGATGCAAGCATTCATTTGCTTCTCTTTAGGAAAAAGAAATTGAAAGTTTAATTTTGACTTTACTGTCCCTTTAAAAAATAAAAACAGATGTATATTGTTATCAGTAAAGGATTTTAATATTACGATTGTCTTCAACTGTATTATCACTTGAATTTAATATTATGCATTTTATTTATATATTTATTACCAATTATTACTAAAGTAGTTATTTATTTTTCTTATTTTCTGTTCTCCGCAGCACTACTTATCCCAATCTGTCTCGATCAATAGTTCTGACTAGAAGCTCTGTGCAGATAGTTTTTTCCTATCCCAGAGGAGATAAAGATGAGAGCTTGTATATTATTAATTCATTAGAGGCTATTTTTACAAGTAGCATCCAGCTGTTTTATTTACCTTAAACATGAGGCATTTCAGAGTCATTTTAATAAATAATATTTTCTGGAATATAATAATGCATTTTATAACGAGTGAGGGCCAGATTACAAGTGGAGCTCTAATTTATCTTGCGCCCGTAAACGGGTAAATTCGCCTGTTTATGGAAACGTGATAAATAACCTGCCATTAAAAGTGGCTGGTTATTGCTACTGCAAGCTCGCGGTAGCAATAAGTGCTCAGAAAATTAACCAGAGATCGCTGGTTAATTTTCTAAATGTCCCCTAATTGCCCCCACATTTTAGAGTAGTGTTCTTTATTACAAAATAAAAATAGTAGCATCTTTATTTTTTAATAAGCTAACTGTAAAAAGCAGTTATAAGGGGTTAAAGTTGGTGGGTGCAGGGTGTTAGGAAAAAAACACACTAAGGGGCCCATTTATTAAGCTCTGGATGGAGCTTGAAAGCCCGTGTTTCTGGCGAGTCTTGAGACTCGCCAGAAACAGCAGTTATGAAGCAGCGGTCTAAAGACCGCTGCTCCAAAAACCCTGTCCGCCTGCTCTGAGCAGGTGGACAGACATCGCCGCAATTCAACCCTATCGAGTACAATCGGGGTTGATTGACACCTTCCTGCTGGCGGCTGATTGGTCGCGAATCTGCAGGGGGCGGCGTTGCACCAGCAGCTCACAAGAGTTGCTGGTGCAATGCTGAATACGGAGAGCATATTGCTCTCCGCATTCAGCAAGGTCTGGCGGACCTGATACGCATTGTCAGATCAGGTCCGCCAGACCTTTGATAAATATCCCCCTGAAAATTGCCTTTACATTGCAGTCTATGGGAACTGTGTGTTCCCTGTATATATGTATATACTTATATACATATATATTTATGTGTTAATATGTGTATATACACATAAATATAGATGTATATAAGCATATATTTATATTCGCTGCCTTTTGCTGCCCGATTTACCCCCTTCGCTGCCCAAGGTTCTGTGCTGTGTATGACGGCATGAGAACGAGGCTCCCATTGGAGCCTATGAAAGAGAGCTCTCGTGAGCACAAAGCTTCCATGCAGTGCGAACACAACCTATCTTTTAATACCAGTGCACATTTTCGTGTGCTGGTATTACTAAGTTGAGCACAAATATCGTTTTTGCAGAAGTGATATTTTGCGCTCAACTTGTAATCTAGCCCTGAATGAGCAATGACCTAGACAAAAACAATGATGCAGTCTGTAAAATATCCACATCCAATAAGAAGCTGTGTGTAGACCTAAAAACAAATAAACCAAATTCCAGTGATGAAATATATAGCTATATCAAAATATGTGCTCATAAATAGGGCTACTCACAAGATATATCTCCTTTTAAATCACTATCTGCAAAGTCAACAGCCGCTCAATGCGCTCTGTTGTATATGTGTTCAATATAAGCAGTTCAAAGTTTAGACTTAACTCCTTGATTGGGGCAATCTTAGATGCATAATATATTAGGGATGTGACAGACACAACTGTAAAATCAACTAACAGGTGTTAATGTAAAAATAATGTTTCATGAAAAAATTACATAAGAAGAATATTCGAATATTAATAAGTATCAAAAAGAATAAACAAAACTTTTTTAAAAAAGGGCATAGGAAATTTAAAAATGTACAACCCTACTAGGATAAAAATCAGATACTCTAAAAAGTGGATCATGTTAGCCCAGCAATTTTGATTTCTTTTTTTATGTGTATATATAATTTATCATGGTGAGACAGGTATATTTACTATTTCTGCATATTATTGTTCACCATAAAATTTCTTTGGATTACCCTTTGCATCGAGTAAGCCTGTTCCTGCATTACTTCTATAGCCGGCATTGTGTTTAGCAGACTGTGCTGTTCTGTCTACAAGTTGCTGACCTGGCTATGAGATTGCCAGTTGCATGTATGCTTTCACATTGCTGACTTAGCCTATTTTTCAAGACTACCTGATCAGTCCTATCTAGTGTCTCTGTTCAAATGTATCCTTACCTTAGCATTAGGTTCCAGTAATATTCTAGCTAGGTACACATCAGGGACATAACTACAGGAGTCTCAGAGGTCTCAATTGAGACTGGGTCCACATCTCTAAAGGGCCCACCTGGTTCTAAAATCAGTAGTGGCATTTCTACAGGGGGCATAGTGGGCCAAGTTTCTATTTGCATCATGCTTTGCTCCTCTGTGTGCCCCCATGAACAAAAGCTCACAATTTAAAAAACAGATTATAATTTGCCTTTACAATGTTATTGTACAGCAAAACCTGCCTCCATATTTGTACAGAGAGGCTATGTGAGTGCTTATCCTCAAGAGGGAAGGACCACTCACAGTCACAGAGAAGCAGCTCCTCTTATTGAAAAAAAGCTAGAAAGGGTGCTGTTGAAATGGGGGCCCCTCCACAGCCTTTACCCTGGGACACAGTGAGATCTATCTAGCAATGTCACTGGTCCACATATAACAGCTGACTGAAACTTACAATAAAACACATCTGACGTTTTATGTAAAGTGACTACAACTATGACATAATCAACAAAACATTAATGCATTACAAGAGCAATCTCCATTCATTCATTGAAACAGATACATTCTTAAGACCCATACTACTGATTTGCTGTAACTACAGCCAACCAGATATAAATATTAGTCATGTGATTTATCTGATTATATCACACCAGCCTCAATCCCTTCATCACTGCCGATCTCTTCTTTGCCTTTAATTCTCAATGGACCAAATCAAGGTCATTAGACTGTTGTTGATGTCTTGAAAGCTATAACTGATGACATTCCATCCTCTTGGGTTTGCACTGCAGACTCAGCAACATTAACCTAGCTAAGCAAACCATGCTATAATGGATGACAATTGCATTAGTTCTACCAGTTGATCTGTCTAATATTAATTAAGCCCTGGAAAAACAACAGCATTCGATCTTGCCTTGACCCTTCTGATTGACCTTCTTGTGATAAGTGAGCTAAAACCTATGCGTGAAGAAAGATATTATATATTTTTTAGGGTCTATAACAGGGCTTATGATAGGCAACATCACTGATTTACATTCCAGCCATTTGTGGTTAATAATACAGGTGGCCCTCGTTTTACAACGGTTCAATTTACACCGTTTCAGAATAACAACCTTTTTTTCCAGTCATGTGACTGCTATTGAAAAGCATTGAGAAGCAGTGCATTTATTAAAATAGCCAGTAGGTGAACTGTCCGCTTGTGTTGCAGCAAAGCCAAGCAATCTAAAATTAATCAGTTTAACCAGACATGAGCTATTGAGCAGATTTCAAAGGAACAAGATTTTCCTGTCTATAAATAAGTCCAGATTGGAATGCATAGAAAGAACTGTTTGCAGAAAAATGCAAGTGAAGTCTGTGCTGTGTGATTATTTTATTAGGTTTATAATGCTGTTTAGCAAATGTTTTAATTCATTTAACTTAGTTTAATTATATATTCTGTGTTGTGTGCTTATTTTATTAGGTTTATAATGCTGTTTAGCATTTAAAGTCTTCATTTCAAAGCTTTAAAAATAATGTATTTGGTGTAACTTATGACAATTTTTTAGAGGGGCCTGGAACCTAACTCCCTCACTTCCCATTGACTTACATTATAAACTGGGTTTCAATTTAAAACGGTTTCGATTTACAACCATTCCTTCTGGAACCTAACCCAGGCGTAAACTGAGGGCTACCTGTACCTCCTTTTTTGTCACATACTTTTTCTGTGTGCCTGAGTTGTTACAGCAACTTTTATAGAACTGATTGGTCTGGACCCTCTGATCAACATAATACTATCTACAATTGTAGAGCTATTTATTGCCATCCCTAAAAATTAGTTTTATTAATGGGACATGAAACCCAAAAAAATGTATTTTGTGATTCAAACAGAGCATAACATTTTTTCCAATTTACTTCTATTCTCAAATTTGATATATTTTTGTTGAAAAGAGATCTAGATAAGTGTCTGAAGCACTACGCTCTTGCAAATGGATAACATTCTTGCAAAACTGCTGCCATATAGTTCTCCAGAAATGGGCAGGCTTCTAAGTTTTTGTCCCTGCTTCTCAACTAAAGACACCATGAGAATGCAGAAAAATTGATAATAGAAGTAAATTAGAAAGTTGTTTAAAATGTCATGCTTTATCAGCTTCCGGTAGGCGGGTCTACACACTGTTGTGCACGCTGTGCTGACTCCGGAAGATCAAGCAAAGTCTAATCCATAACCTGGGAGAGGCTGAGTGGAAGGCAGAAAGCTCGGGATCCATAACTGAGACACTGGAAACTGCCTGCTCTTTGCTAGCGTGTCCATTTTCCCTAGGCAGATTTTGATTGAGAGTGCAGGTGGAGGATAGAATAACAGCCTCAACAGTGGTGTGAACAGCTAGATGATGTATTGGAGCAAAGGTGCAGTGGAACTTCCAACCTGTGTTGAACCCTTGTTACAGACTTTCTCCCTTTGATTATAGCAGGGAGCTGTTATCTGCAGATGTTTGTGTAAGCTCTGTGAATATTTTGCTGCTGACTTACCAAAAGCAAAATTATATAGGATTCAAAAACCCAAAAGCCAATTATAGTTTCAATGGTACATTACTGACTGTAACTAAAGAAGAAAGGGACTTGGGATTTATTATTTCAGAATATTTAAAATTTGGTACACAATGCAGCAGTGCAGCCAGTAAGGCCAGTCGAATACTTGGTTGCATTGGGAAAGGTATTAGTAGTAGAAATAGCAAGGTTTTTATGCCACTTTATAGATCATTAGTTAGGTCAAATCTGGAATAGTGTGTACAGTTCTGGAGACCATATCTTCAGAAAGATATAAATAAACTAGAAGCTGTCCAAAAGAGGGCTATTAAAATGTTACACAGTCTAAAATATTAACTGTACAAAGAAAGAATCTATGACCTAAATATGTATAGTTTAGAGGATAGAAGAGAAAGAGGCGACATTATAGAAACCTTCAAATACATGAAGGGACGTAATAAAGTAGAAGCTGAAAGCATTTTCCACAAAAAAACAAATTTCAAAACAAGGGGGTCACAAGAGGGTAGCAGATTCAGGAGAAATGTGAGGAAGCATTTTTTAAAGAAAGGGTGGTGGATTAATGGAATAAACTTCCAATTGAGGTGGTAAACACAAAGACTGTAAAGGAATCCAAAAGTGCCTGGGACATGCATAAGGCTACCCAAAGAAAAAAGTAACATGTAATATGGGTAGACTTGATTGGCCTTTTTGGTTCTTATTTACCATCAAATTATATGTTCCCCTTGCGGAACATTCAGGTCTCTGGTATCAGTTTGAATTAAAATTATTATAACCTTTCAGGGGTGTCTACCAGATAATTCAGGCTATCTGGTCAACTTTTACTTATATACAATTCTGATAAAATAATTATAATCTGAGGAATTGTCAGTACCCATTTATACTCTGGTAGCAAATGACTATTGTATGGCTTTGGGTTAACTTGGGACATAAATTGGTCGGTATCTTCCTATCTTCTCAAGGATTACAATGGGCCAGATTATGATTGGAGTCCTAGTTTGTGCTCAGGTTTGAGCGTTAAAACCGCTAGAAGTCATTTTTTTGCATTCAGAGATTTGCACTCTTATAACGAGTTGAAAGTAAAAAGTTTGTGCTCTCACGTACACAAAGTGGCAGTAACAAATAAATTTTGAGACGTTGCGAACGCATAAACTGATTGGCCCCCAAGTTGCACAAACACTATCAAGGTTATTTAAAAGTGCTACATAAGAAGATAATATAGTATATTTCATGATTCTGTGTTCTGTACATACCAGAATATGTTCTATTTATTCTTAAATAGATATTTAAATATATATCGGATGGATTTTTGCACAAATATATATTTATACATATATAGATAGATAGATATGTATAGATAGAAACATAGGAATATATATTTAAAAATATACAGAACATCTGCTTTGTGCAGAACATTGGAATGTGAAATATTTACAATAAGTACACAGTATAACAATTAAATATGAATATTGCATTAATATGATTTTTCATGTTTTCATCTACTTGACTGCAAAAAGCTCCAATGCATTTATATATATGTTTATATATGTATACTAGGGATGCACGATTAAACCGCGATTAATCGTGCGGTTTAAAAACCGCGAGAGTACGCGATTTTCTTGAAAAAAAAAAATCTTTAATCTTCATGAAAACGGAGGCGGAGAGGGAGGATGAGAGGCAGACCAGGGTGCGGCCGTGGATGGACCTGAGAATGCCCGCGAAATGGCCATTTTTGCAGAGAATTATGAGTGTGTGGCAGCAACTGGCTTTCATCCTGACCTGAAGTCATCTGGGAGTAGTGTGGCAGTGGTCAAGCGGTGGTGTGGCAGTGGGACAGCTCAAAGTTGTGAGCAATAAAGTGAGTATTAAAAAAAAAAAGTAAAACTTTTAAAGTGCACTTTTTTTTCTGTGATGCATGTGAAATTGTTAATGTAAACATTGGGATTTAGATAACATGTTTGTTCATTAAGGGTTGCACTTGCTACTATACTACTTGCTTGTAGGATGTATTGCTTTGTGAAATTTGTGAATTTATATTATTTATGTTACAGTTAAAATAATATTATAAATATAATAATAATATATTTTATTACTACAGAACAGTTTTTAGCTCTACTCCATCATCAGAATATATAGAGGTCAGAGCTTCCCTTACACCCTTTGAAAAGATTTGCTTGCAGGGCGATTCGCTACCACACTCTCTATCAAAAATACGCTCCATTATACAGCTATCACAACACAAAACCCTTCCAACCTATGCCAAGAAATGGCAAGGGGAATTAAACGTCACATACACAGATGAAGAATGGGAGCATATGTTTCGCAACACACAAAAATCATCAACCTCCCCTAAGATACTTGAGCTAAACTTTAAAATCCTCCTGCGATGGTATTTAACCCCCACGCACATCCATTCCATATATCCTACCGCCAATATGCACTGTTGGAGGGGCTGTGGAATCAGCTACCTGCACATGTGGTGGGATTGTCAGAAATTGAGACAATTATGGGATTACATAGAGTCTCACTTCCGAAAAATATTCACTAATGACTTTATCCTCACACCCAGCATAGCTTTACTAAACAAATCACCTGACTTTCCCTGCAGACTCAGGCGACAATTACTACACATGGGATTAAATGGGGCCAATACATTAATAGCATTAAAGTGGAAGACCCAAGAGCTAATATCGGTCCAATCATGGAAAGAAAAAGTCAGAGAACTGCTGACTTTAGAAGAATTTGGCTTCCTTAAACAACAAAGATTGGCCTTTGCCCATGACATAGCCCTTATCTGGGAAGAATCATTACACACCCCTCACCCTAGACGACCACTCGACAATACAGCGACTAATGACCTGGCGGTTGAGACTGAGGCCGAGACTGAGATTATTTAGAGTAGCCTATAATACATAGTTACCTTAAAAACGAAAATAAATTAACCTTTTAGGTAGATACATTACGCTAGCTGATTGCACAGATATGATGTTAAGTTTAAGTAGCCAGTACTTATGTTTTGTTAAGTTCTATTACAGTTGCAATTATTTTTGAAATGCGATTTTATTGTTTCATTGGACAACCACGTAATTGATATGATACTAAGCGGGGAAGCAGAGTACCTAATTATGGACATATGCAAAAATAACATTGTATGAGATTTTGTACCATGATTGGGATTTGGTCCCTGTTGCAACATTTATTTCATTGTAAACCTTTTGATATCAATAAACCTTGAAACTTTAAAAAAAAAAAAAGAATATATAGAGGTCAGAGGATGATAATATTAATGATATAGATAATAATGAGATAGTTACTTTTTAATAGAATTACTGATTTAGATTCCCAGAAGATAGATAATCAATCTCCTAAACAGTACACAGTGGTGCAGTCAGTCAGTGCACATATTTTTGTTTTGTATAATATTTTTCCTCTAATTTTAAATAGTTCATTTTTTATTTACATTACCATTATTGGTTTAATAATATGTTTATTTTTTATTTATGGATGGATGCATTGCTGCAGCAAGTGCAAATAAAGTAATTTTTTTTTTTATTTAAAAAAAATAAATACAATTCTAATATTTTTTTTATTGTAGCTCAGCCTCTGCAATTAATGCAAGTCAGATTGTTTTTTTATGATTGATGCTAGGCTAGTGCTGCAACAATAAAAAAATCATTAATGGTTAATACATTTTGGTGCTCAAAAATATCATAATTAGCATGATGCTTAAATGTGCAAGCAATGCATTCATTGTGTCAAGTCTGCAATGCCCTATTAACTGTCCATGTGCATTGTGCAGCCACAATATAGCAGCCCTAAGTACGCCTTACCAATAGTGTTTAAGAAAAAAAAAATAGCTAAGCTAATAAAATATAAGTCAATTTAATTTCAAATGTTGCTTAGGATGTAATGCCATGCTCTATTGCTCTTGAACACAAAACAAATTAATTAAATGTAGAAAAAAAGTGTTTTTTTACTTTTTATGTCCCTCCCAGTCCATTACTGTTTCTGACTGTGTTGTTGACAACAATGAACAAACACAACACAGTCAGAAACAGTAATGGACTGGGAGGGACATCAAAGTAAAACAAAACACTTTTTTTATACATTTCAAATTTTCATTCATTTATTTTGGCTTTCCAAAAAGTAGAACTTGTCTCCCTCCCACCACCACCTTATTCTAAAAATATTTTATGTTCATTGTTCAACCAACAGCAAATACTGCCTGACAGTGCCTGTGTGTCATCTACTCAAGTTCACCAACGTCAGCCAACAGCTGTGGTTCCAGATTGCATCCTGTTTCTTCTTCTACAACAGCAAGTTCATCCACACATCCTGCAGCCTGTTTCTTCTTCTACAACAGCAAGGTCATCCACACATCCTGCAGCCTGTTTCTTCTTCTACAACAGCAAGGCCATCCACATCCTAGTGCAGCCTGTTTCTTCTTCTACAACAGCAAGGTCATCCACACATCCTGCAGCCTGTTTCTTCTTCTACAACAGCAAGGTCATCCACACATCCTGCAGCCTGTTTCTTCTTCTACAACAGCAAGGTCATCCACATCCTAGTGCAGCAGCCTGTTTCCTCTTCTACAACAGCAAGGTCATCCACACATCCTGCGGCCTGTTTCTTCTTCTACAACAGCAAGGTCATCCACACATCCTGCAGCCTGTTTCTTCTTCTACAACAGCAAGGTCATCCACATCCTAGTGCAGCAGCCTGTTTCCTCTTCTACAACAGCAAGGTCATCCACACATCCTGCGGCCTGTTTCTTTTTCTACAACAGCAAGGTCATCCACACATCCTGCAGCCTGTTTCTTCTTCTACAACAGCAAGGTCATCCACATCCTAGTGCAGCAGCCTGTTTCCTCTTCTACAACAGCAAGGTCATCCACACATCCTTCGGCCTGTTTCTTCTTCTACAACAGCAAGGTCATCCACACATCCTGCAGCCTGTTTCTTCTTCTACAACAGCAAGGTCATCCACACATCCTGCAGCCTGTTTCTTCTTCTACAACAGCAAGGTCATCCAGCAGGTGCACTGCAACTCTGAAAGCCTCTGTCTTCTACAACAGCTAGGTCAGCCATTCAGCCAGTGTCTTCTACAACAGAAAGGTCAGTCATCCGAAGCCAGTGTTTTCTACAACAGCAAGGTCAGTCCTCCAGAGCCAGTGTATTCTACAATTGCAAGGTCAGTCTCCTCCAGTGAAAGCCAGTGTTGCCTAAATAAACATGAATATGAGCAACCCCATAGTTGTCGTCTTTAAAGTTTATATTTAAATCAATCAAGGTGACTGCATCATCATTAAGTTAAGCAAGCCCATTGTTGTCTTCTTTATATTCTAGATCTAGAGTCTAGACCAAGTACAAGCCTGTGGTCTCTTGTCTCTAGTATCAATCCAGGTGATGTCACTGCATCATCAAGTCCATTGTTGTATTCTTCTTTCTTTATATTCAAGTGCAGCTAGCCTGTGTTCTCTTCAATCAAGGTGACTGCATCATCAATCCCATTGTTGTCTTTCTATTCAAGCACAGCAAGCCACTGTGTTCTCTACTTCTCATCAATCAAGGTGCCTGCATCATAGCACTATCAGCCTATTTTTTTCTTCTTTAAAGTGCAGCAAGCCTGTGTTCTCTCTTCAATCAAGGTGACAGCTTAATCAAGCCCATTGTTGTCTTCTTTATATTCAAGTGCAGCTAGTCTGTGTTCTCTCTTCAATCAAGGTGACTGCTTATTCAAGCGAGCCCATTGTTGGCGTCTTTATATTCAAGTGCAGAAAGCCAGTGTTCTCTACTTCTCTTCAATCAAAGTGACTGCATCATAGCACTAAGCCTATTTTTTTCTTCTTTAAAGTGCAGCAAGGCTGTGTTCTCTCTTCAATCATGGTGCACTGACTGCTTAATCAAGCCCATCGTTGTCTTCTTTATATTCAAGTGCAGCTAGCCTGTTTTCTCTTCAATCAAGGTGACTGCATCATCAATCCCATTGTTGTCTTTCTATTCAAGTGCAGCAAGCCACTGTGTTCTCTACTTCTCTTCAATCAAGGTGCCTGCATCATAGCACTATCAGCCTATTTTTTCTTCTTTAAAGTGCAGTAAGCCTGTGTTTCTCTTCAATCAAGGTGACAGCTTAATGAAGCCCATCGTTGTCTTCTTTATATTTAAGTGCAGCATGCCTGTTTTCTCTCTTCAATCAAGATGACTGCATCATATAGCACATTGTTGTCCTCTCTTTATATTCAAGACTTTCAAGTGCCTGTGGTCTCTCTCTTGTCTTAATTGCAACATAAGCATATCATCCATTCTTTAATTATTAATCAAAATAAATTGTGTGATTCTAATCAAAAATCTTTAAGAAGCTTTTTTAAAACTGCTTCCGCTGCGTCATCTCTGCAACTTGAAGAAGCTATACTAGCATCATCAGAGCTAAGCTAACTGCTTTATCAAGACCATTCAATAGTTCTCTGTCTTTGTATTCAAGTACAAGACTGTGGTCTAGTCTATTTGTGCCACGGTTGCCAGTGACACCTGACCCTACTGATATTGGCAGTGTGTGCGGTAGTATAATCTCCTGATTCTCCTCATATTTTTTGTGCCAGCTGGTATTGTGTGCATGGTACATAAAATTTAAGATGAGTTCTGAAGAGCTGTCCGTGTCCAACAATGATGATGATGATGAAAATGATGTTGATGTTGCTACAGAATTGTTGGTGCCAAAGAAAAATTCAACATCAGTTGTTTGGGAATATTTTGGATTCAGAAAAGAGGATAAAAAACAGAACCAAGTAATCTGAAAAACTTGTGGAACGAGTGTTGTAGCAAAACAAAGTAACACATCAAACCTGTTCCAGCACCTTAAACAGCGGCATAATGAAATCTTTGAACGATGTATGGCAAAAAAAAACCTGGTAGAGAAAAGACAACACAAACAAGCTGTAAATCTAAAGTTGAGCAGCAGCAATCAATCATAAAGGCATTTGCAAACACAGCACCATATGGGAAGACCTCAAAAAGGCATAGAGAAATAACCAACGCTATCGCATATTATAGATGCAAAGACATGGTACTTGCATACACAGTTAGTAAAGAAGGCTTCAAAAGAATGATACACACACTCGACAAGAGATACCAAATGCCATCTCACAATTACTTCTCAGTAGTTGCAATCCCAGAAAGGTACGCAAAATGCAAAGCTATAGTTGAATCTGAGATAAATACTGTACTTAGAATTTAGAAACAGAACACACATCATGCTGCTGCACACTTAGCAGTTTTCAGGTTTCTCCATGCATGCAATGCATACACTGTTTCAAATGTTACTCATACCACAGCTAGACTGACTGCCCAGTGCCCAAGAAAACAAAGGACAATGTGGTAAGAACTGGACAGCTATTTTCATTTCAATTAGATGTGTGTGTATTGAGTTCAGTTGTTTGTATTATGTATTGTACTAGTTACTCTAACTATAACTGGTATTCTACTTCTTACTGTGTTCTGTACTACAGCTATAGCTGTAAAAATTAATGTAAGACTGCAGGATGTCAGGATTGACTTTGTCAATGCCACATTCCCCATGTTTTCATGGACAGTCACTCAGCTAAATGACTAACACATGCAGCAGTGTGCTGCATTGCACTACCTTTACTTAGAAACACAAATCATGCAGCTGGAGCTGGATAGTCCTCAGTCAGCACTTTTCAGGTTTCTTTCTACATGCTGCACACACTGCTTCATATGTTACTCTTACCACAGGTAGACTGACTGCCCAAGAAAATATGGGCAATGTGGTAAGAACTGGCCAGCTAATTTCATTTAAATTAGCTTTGTTTGTATGTGTTGATTTAACTTGTTATGTACTACTACCTCCTGTATATAACTGTGTTGATGTGTTCTACTTCTTAGTGGTCTTTTATATAGATCTACTACTACAGAATAGCTGTGACTAGTCTGTGATTGTATATGACAGACTGCAGGATGTCAGGATTGACCTTGTCAATGCAACATCCCTCATGTTTCCCTGGACAGTAACTCCTAAAATGAATAACACATGCAGCAGTGTGTGCATTCCTTGTACTTACTTTACTGCTAACTGCACTTCTATTTATTTATATATACAGAACTTTACAAGTCATACTGCTGTAAAGAGCAATTTTAAGGTTTCTCCATGCTTACACTGCTTCATATGTTAATCATACCACTGTGTCCACACTGTTAGAATGACTGTCCAATAAAACATGAATGTTGTGTGAACTTGTGTGTCATAAGACCTAATAACTGGCTAGTGGCTACTATTTTATCACATCACAGGCAGCAAATTTTATTGTAACTATTTTTTGTTTTGTATTTTTATGCTCAAATAGTGTATTGGACATTGATAAACATGTACATTAAGATTCTGTAGTGTTAAATAAATTGTTTAATGCTAAATTAAGGTGTTATAGTCATTCTTAATAAAATCGCGATTAAATCGCAATCGCCGTTTTTTTCCAAAAAAATAAAGATTTTTTTTTTGGTCATATCGCACAGCTCTAATGTATACATATGTATATATGTGTTTATATGTGTATATATGTCTGTAAATACATAAATACACATATAAATACATATGTAAACACAAATAAACATATTACATAGTTTAATTACCGGCATTATTAAAAAAGTGTGATATTAAACTGCCCATGTAGCAGAACGAGTACATAGGATAGGTCCTGTTAGAAATTAACCTGACTCAAAGGGGCCTATTTATCAAAAGTCTTGCAGACCTGATCCGACAGTGCGGATCAGGTCCGCAAGACCTCGATGAATGCGGAGAGCAATACGCTCTCCATATTCAGCATTGCACCAGCAGCTCACAAGAACTGCTGGTGCAACACCGCCCCCTGCAGACTCGCGGCCAATGGGCCGCCAGCAGGGGGTGTCAGTCAACCCGATCGTACACAATCGGGTTGATTTCCGGCGATTCCTGTCCGTCTCATCAGAGCAGGCGAACAGGGTTATGGAGCAGCGGTCTTTAGACAGCTGTTTCATAACTGCTGTTTCTGGCGAGTCTCAAGACTCGCCAGAAACACGGGCCCACAAGCTTCGTTCGGAGCTTGCTAAATGGGCGCCCAGCTCTAAATCGAGACCATTAATTATAAAGTATTTAAATTTTCAAGATAAAGTGAAATTCCTACAAGCATATAGAGCCCAAAAAAGAAAATTATGTGCATCACTCTGTACAAGAATAATTGAGGAAGGAAGGGTTGTGAAGCTGATCTACCCAGCTATAATAAGTTTAAATACTAAGGAAAGTTTTAGGATCTTTTGATAATCAACAGGAAGTGGAAGATTTCTTAAAGATTAAAAATAAGTAGAACTTGCCCATTGATTGATTTCAGAGAAAGGAACATATTGTATAATATATACTCTTGTTAGAAGGTCAGAATAGGGCCCAGTTTTTATGGTGTTTCTTTTTTTTATGTATTTAATTTATGGTACATAAATATGGTTCATGTAATGTAGGAGGGATAACATCCCCCATTAAGAGGAAAGCTATCTTACAACATTTAAATACATTGAGAATAGATATAGGCTTTATTCGGGAAACCCACTTCAATGAATTGGAAAGTAAAAAGCTTAAATAATCAAGGTAGATTTATTATTTTAGAAGCTGAAGTTGAAGGGAAGAAGTTATTTCTTTGCTAAGTATATGGTCCTAACAATAAGGAGACTTTTCGGTAAGCTTTGCAAACAATATTATATATTGTATCCTGCTGTTAATTTTGGGACAAATTAATCCTTTGGGAAGGGTTTTCTTTGGCAGTGACGAGCCCTTTAGGTATGTGTGAGACTAAGGGGTTAATTCCTTTTATTGTGGGAGTCTTCCCCAGAGGCTGTCATTTTTTATTACAGTAGTTTTTACATGCTGTGTAACTGTTAATGGAGGCAAGATCGTTAGTCTGCATAATGATTACATGTAGCAAGCTTTTGTGTTTTGACCGTTCTCTGTTGGATTATGGCTGCGTGAGAATGAATCTCATATTTGCCCTTAAGCTTGTGTGTGTTTCTAACTTGGTTCAGCGGCAGAGGAGAGCGGCGCCATTTTCTATCAGTGCTAAGAGTTGTTAGTTCTCTGCACTGTAATTGTCAACCTCAGAGTTGTCCCTATCGGTCATCATGTTAGTTTATTCGGCTGCCTGAGATGAAGCGCGCTGTTAACTTAATGCATACTTCATCTTTTTGCTGATCACATGACTCCTCCTCCTCCGGCTGAGACTGGAGCAGGCGCCATTTTCTATGTCTCTCAGTGCTACGGGTCCATGTATTGATAGAACCGTTTCTCTGTATGTGTGCAGTGTTTTTCTTTTCAAAAGTGAAGAAAATGCTATTTATGCTCTGTGATTATGTTCTTTTTGATTTAACAATCCTTCAGGGTCCATTCCTGCATCCAAATCTCGTTTCTCTGAAGCTGACTGTTTGGAGATTGAACGCTTAGCTCTGTCTAAGCATGGTTTTTCTGAGTCGGTCATTGAGACCATGATTCAGACTTGCGAGCCTGTTACTAGGATTTTGTCTTTTCTCCAGGAAGGTCTGGAGAAGGGATTGTCAGTCAGTTCTCTGAAGGGTCAGCTTTCTGCATTATCTATTTTCTTCCTAATGGGAAAGAGTCCACAGCCGCATTCATTACTTATGGGAAATAAGAACCTGGACACCAGGAGTCGGCAAAGACCCACCAGCCAAAGGCTTAAATATTCCTCCCACCTCCCCTATTCCCCAGTCATTTGTCTTTCGTCCCAGGAGGTTGGCAGAAAAGTGTCAAAAGTTTTTTTTATTATACTTTAATTCAATTTATTTTTCTATTTTGTCTCCTATGGAGGGTGCTACCCTTCGACATGAGACAGGAGTTTTAAGTAGTCCGGTCGGTCTCTTGTGTGAGGGCCGGGGCGAAAGTGAGAGTCCGGAGATGCAGTGGGAGCTTCCCCTGTGACACCATCCCAACTCGTATTCACAGCTCCTTTTCAGCACTTCGGCGTTGCCGAACTTCGATTCACTACCTGCTATCCTCTCTCAAGTCCATGGCGGAGGTGCTGCTACTAATTCTTCACACTTGAAGGGCTGTGTTCTTGTTCCACGGCGTGGATTCCGGTAAGATCGTTTCATTTTATTACGTTGCTGTGATATAATTTGTTATGACAATTCAGTATGGGCCTCATTGAGGCTCCTTCTGCTTCGATCTGGGAATCAAGGGATTGTCTTCATTCTCAGGGGGATTAGTCAACGGGATCAGGTTGTTTATCATATTTCTTATGTGATCATCCTGCTGTGTGCGGGAATTTGGGCTCTGAGGGTGAGACATGTATCGTTTTGCTAGGCTTGACATTGAGCTACGATTTTCCTTTTTCTCAGACTTGCTAGTTTCGCCGCCTTGTGAGTGGTGCGCTTTTTTGATTTCGTGGGGCATCTGGTAACCGTGCATGTTTATGCTTGGTTGGGTCTTCTCTCCCTTCCGCATTTCTGACCGAGTGGCGACGGAGGAAAGAGTCTGCTCCTTAAGGCCTGGTCAAAGGAGGTGGTGACTGCCCCAGCCATCGTGGGTGTCAGGTGCCAGTTTCTTTTCCAAATTACATTGTTATATTTAAAGTCTTAGCCATGGAGGATTCTAACACAGAGACTATTTTCATATCTGATTCGGAATCGTCTTCGGATGAGGACTGTAATTTGGTCCTGTTATAGCAAGTCTGCCAATCTTGTCTCTCGTGCCTGCATGGAGTGCCGGGTCCCTCAGGCTCAGGGGACCCTGGACCTTCTGAGCCATCGGCTCCTGGGGGCTCTGTTCCTCATGAGGTGCCATCCCAACCGTACACTCCTTTTACCTTTGCGGGTGACCCCGATGTTAATGTCTCCTCCGCACAGAGTGGATTTTTTACCCTGGAGATGGCGGGACATTTTTGTTTTAATATTTTAATGGCGTTGATTCGCCTGCAGGATCCTGAGGTTTCATTGCAGTTATGTGCTTGTCTGCCTATCCCGGGTGTTCAGACCGTGAATGGCATCATTGTGTTTCCCCCGGGGGTGATTGTGCCCCCATGTTGTTCTTTTCGCTACAGGATTGTGTTGCTGCGCGTCCTATTGCGACATCTGTTTGATTTATTGGGGGATCCTTTACTGTATCATCAGGGATCTTCTCAGGGTTCTGTGCGGTAGGCTAATGGGGTACGTTTTTTCCCTGGTCAGTCTAATGCGAGCTTTCCCAGTCGTTTTTCTGAAGGTTAAGGTCTCTGTCTGTCAGGTAATACAGATACATGGTTCCTTCGGGCCGGATGCCTGCGGGTGCCCTTGTTTGTTCTTTTATCCGGTTTTGATTATTTACTTCTGTTTTTTTCTTCCCTATGGGAATTCTGGGATTGCTCGACTTACTTTCTTTTATAGAAATTGTTCCAGGATTTTGTCCGGAGTTTTTTGTGTGCTTGTTAGTGACGCACGTTTTGCCTGGCTGGTCCGGCGGGACTTGTCGGTTCACTTGTTCATTTTTTTTTATAAAAAAACCCCAAAAAACCCCAAACAACTACACTAATACTTCATTTACACCTGAGGGTCTGGATGTCAGAAGCGCTTGGGGTGGTCCGTGGCAGTTCTGCTTCAGACATAGGGCCAGTGGTGTATCACTGTGTTTCTTTGCAGCCCCGGTGGAGGGCTGTGGTCCTTGCTACTTTGTAGCAGTTCTGAAATTCAAGATGCTTTTTGACTCATGGTCATGATCTAGTTTGTTCGATACTTGGACTCTTTAAGGGTCTGGCACTAGCTTGAAGGATATGTGGCGTAGTGTTTTGCTCCATCGTTCCTGCAGTAGAAGGTTGTGGGATTGATCTCAGGCGTAAAGTGCCTGTCTTCTGATCTGAAGTATCCTGGTGTCTACTATTCCTCCACGGCGGTAGTCGTTTCTCAAGGGCCCTTCAGAGGTGGTTGGTTTCACTATCTTCGCCTCTGGGAGCGTTTATGCTCGAGTTATGTGGTTCTCCTTTTTGTCAGGTGTCGCAACTAGGGTTTGTAGGTCACTAAGTAGCCCCTTTTTAGGGTTTAGGACCAGGTTGACCTCTGTCCTAGGATTCTAGGGTCCGTAGGATTTAGTGCTGCGGTTTCATCACAGTGTCGCCTCTGCGGAGATTGTCGGTTGGATAAGATGCGGGGAGTTTCTTCTATAAGGTACAAAGAGTCCACGGATTCATCCTTTACTTGTGGGATATTAACCTCCTGCTAACAGGAAGTGGCAAAGAGCACCACAGCAGAGCTGTCTATATAGCTCCTCCCTTAGCTCCACCCCCCAGTCATTCTCTTTGCCTACTCTAAGTACTAGGAAGGGTAAAGTGAAAGAGGTGATAAAATATTCATTTTTAATTTCTTCAAGCAAGAGATTTTTGTTTTAAAGGGTACCGGTGTGTACTATTTACTCTCAGGCAGCAGATGGATGAAGACTTCTGCCTGGAGGATGATGATCTTAGCATTTGTAACTAAGATCCAGTGCAGTTCCCACAGAAGCTGAGGAGTACAAGAAACTTCAGTGTGAGGAACGTTTTCATGCTATATAGCAGTGAGGTATGTTCAGTCATTTTTTTCTGGAGAGTCTGTGTATTTCAGAAAGGCTGACAGTATCCCCATGAGGGTAAAGGTAAGCAGTAATCCTAAGAGCTATAGAAAGGCATTGATAATCTTGCATAAGGGGCTAATCAAAAAATGGTTGACACAGAGTTTTTGAAAGTTTGTGGGCAAGCGTTTTATGAACTGGGAGTGCTTTTAACGTTTTGTGGGCAATAACGTTTTTTCTCTTGTTAAGTGTATCCAGTCCACGGATCATCCATTACTTATGGAATATATTCTCCTTCCCAACAGGAAGCTGCAAGAGTCCACCCACAGCAAAGCTGCTATATAGCTCCTCCCCTAACTGCCATATTCAGTCATTCTCTTGCAAGCCTCAACATAGATAGGAGGTTGTGAGAGTCTGTGGTGCTTTCTACTTAGTTTATTCTTCAATCAAAAGTTTTTTATTTTTAAATGGCACCGGAGTTTGCTGTTTATCTCAGGCAGTATTTGGAAGAAGAATCTGCCTGCGTTTTTCTATGATCTTAGCAGACGTAACTAAGATCCATTTGCTGTTCTCACACATTCTGAGGAGTGAGGTACTTCAGAGGGGGAATGGCGTGCAGGTTTTCCTGCAGATAAGGTATGTGCAGTAAAATATTTTTCTAGGAATGGAATTGACTAAGAAAATACTGCTGATACCGAAGTAATGTAAGTAAAGCCTTAAATGCAGCGATAGCGACTGGTATCAGGCTTATTAATAGAGATACATACTCTTGTAAAAATGTGTTTTAAAACGTTTGCTGGCATGTTTAATCGTTTTTTAACATATGTTTGGTGATAAAACTTATTGGGGCCTAAGTTTTTTCCACATGGCTGGCTTAAATTTTGCATAGAAACAGTTTCCTGAGGCTTTCCACTGTTATAGTATAAAAGTTACAGTTGGTGCAGTTAAAATTACAAACAGTGACATTCAGCTTCCCTCAGCAGTCCCCTGCATGCTATAGGACATCTCTGAAGGGCTCAAAAGGGCTTCAAAAGTAGGAGCTGTTATGACTGTTTAAAACATATTTTTCGTTTTGTTAATCTGTTTTTTGTATTAAGGGGTTAATCATCCATTTGCAAGTGGGTGCAATGCTCTGCTAACTTGTTACATACACTGTAAAAATGTTGTTAGTTTAACTGCCTTTTTTCACTGTTATTTCAAATTTTGGCAAAATTTGTTTCTCTTAAAGGCACAGTAACGTTTTATATATTTGCTTGTTAACTTGATTTAAAGTGTTTTCCAAGCTTACTAGTCTCATTATTAGTCTGTTCTAACATGTCTGACATAGAGGAAGCTCTGTGTTCATTATGTTTTAAAGCCATGGTGGAACCCCATCTTAGAATGTGTACCAGATGTACTGATTTCATGTTAAACAATAAAGATCATTTTTTGTCTTTAAAAACATTATCACCAGAGGATTCTGTCGTGGGGGTAGTTATGCCGACTAACTCTCCCCACGTGTCAGACCTTTTGACTCCCGCTTTAGGGACTCACGCTCAAATGGCGCCAAGTACATCAAGGGCACCCATAGCGTTTCTTTACCAGGGGATTCTGTCGAGGGGAAAGTTATGCCGACTAACTCTCCCCACGTGTCAGACCCTTCGACTCCCGCTTCAGGGACTCACGCTCAAATGGCGCCAAGTACATCAAGGGCGCCCATAGCGTTTATTTTACAAGACATGGCAAAGGTGGTGAATAATATTCTGGCAGCAGTATTAGTCAGACTACCTGAAATTAAAGGAAAGCAGTTAGCTCTGGGGGTAGATACAGAGCATACAGACGCTTTAAGAACCATGTATGATACTACCTCACAATATGCTTAGTCTGTGGGTGATTTTTTTTTTTTGACTCAGGGAAGATGATTTAACCTGATTCTGATATTTCTACATTTAAAATTTATGCTTGAGAACCTCCACTTGTTGCTCAGGGAGGCTTTGGCTGCTCTGAATGAATGTGTACAATCGCAGGGCCAGAGAAATTGTGTAGACTGGATAAATAATATGCAGTGCCGGTGTGTACTGATGTTTTTCCAATACCTAAAGAGGTTTACTAAATTTTTTTTTAATAAGGAATGGGATAGACCAGGTGTGTCCTGTTCTCTTCCCCTCCTATTTTTTAGAAGAATGTTTTCTAATAGTTACCACCACACGGGACTTCTGGCAGACAGTTCCTAAGGTGGAGAGAAGAGTTTCTACTCTAGCTAAGCGTACCACTACCTCTGACGAGGACAGTTGTGCTTTTTAGATCCAATGGATAAAAAATGTTTATTCAACAGGGTTTTATCCTGCAGCCCCTTGCATACATTGCTTCTGTCACTGCTGCTGCGGCGTTCTGGGTTGAGTCTCTTGATGAGGCTTTACAGTTAAGCGACTCCATTGGATGAATATATTTGACAAGCTTATGCTAGCCAATTCCTTTGTTTTCTGATGCCTTGTTCATTTGACTAGACTAACGGCTAAGAATTCTGTTTTTTACTATACTGGCGCGCAGAGCGCTATGGCTTATATCATGGTCAGCTGTCGTGACTTTAATAAATAAGCTACTTAACTTCCCTTCAAGGGGCAGACCCTATTCGGGCCTGGTTTGAAGGAGATTATTGCTTATATCACTGGAGGAAAAGGTCATGCCCTTCCTCAGGATAGGTCTAAATCAAAGGAAAAAAAAAAAAAAAAAAAAAGTCTAATTTTCGTACCTTTTAAAAACTTCAGGGCAGGTGTGGCATCCTCTTCCTCTAAGGCAAAACAAGAGGGAATTTTTGCTCAGTCCAAGGCGGTCTGGAGACAATCGGACCTGGAACAAAGATAAGCAGGCCAAGGAGCCTGCTGCTGCCTCTAAGGCAGCATGAAGGAACGGACCCCTATCCGGTAACGGATCCTATAGGGGGCAGACTTTCATTCTTTGCCCAGGCGTGGGCAAGAGATGCCCAGGATCCCTAAGCATTGGAATTTATATCCCAGAGATATCTTCTGGATTTCAAAGATTCCCCCCCCAAAAAAAGGGGAGATTTCGCCTTTCACAATTATCTGCAAACCAGATAAAGAAGGAGGCATTCTTACATTGTGTACGAGATCCATCCAGTTCCAAGAGAGGAACAGGGACAGAGTTTTTACTCAAATCTGTTTGTGGTTCCCAAGGAGAGGGAACCTTCAGACCTATTTTGGATCTAAAGATCTTAAACAAATTCCTCAGAATTCCGTCATTTAAGATGGAAACTATTCGTACCATCTTAACTATGATCCAGGAGAGTCAATAGAGGACTACAATGGATTTGAAGGATGCTTATCCTCACATTGTGATGCATAAAGATCACCATCGTTTTTTCAGGTTTGCCTTTCTAGACAGGCATTACCAGTTTGTAGCTCTTTCCTTTGGGATATCTACAGCCCTAAGAATCTTTATGGAGGTTCTGGGGTCGCTTTGGCGGTCCTTAGACCGCGGGGCATAGAAGTGGCCCCTTATTTAGACGACATCCTGATACAGGCGTCAAACATCCAAATTGCCCAGTCTCATACGGACGTAGTACTGGCATTTCTGAGATCACATGGGTGGAAAGTGAACAAGGAAAGAGTTCTCTATCCCCAATCTCAAGGCTTTCCCTCCTAGGGAATTTCTGTAGAAATGAAAATTTACCTGACGGAGTCCAGGTTGTCAAAGTTTCTAAATTTCTGCCGTGTTTTTTTCATCCCATCCGCGCCCTTCGGTGGCTCAGTACATGAATGAAATCGGCTTAATGGTAGCGGCAAGGGACATAGTACCATTTGCACGTCTACATTTCAGACCGCTGCAACTATGCATGCTCAGTCAGAGGAACGGGGATTACACAGATTTGTCCCCCTGTTAAACCTGGACCAAGAGACCAGAGATTCTCTTCTCTGGTGACTATGTCGGGTCCATCTGTCCAAGGGTATGACCTTCCGCAGGTCAGATGGGACAATTGTTACAATAGATGCCAGCCTTTTAGGTTGGGATGCAGTCTGGAACTCCCTGAAGGCTCAGGGATAGTGGACTTAGGAGGAGACCCTCCTTCTAATAAATATTCTGGAACTGGGAGTGATATTCCATGCTCTTCAGACTTGGCCTCAGTTAGCAACTCTGAGGTACATCATACTCAGTCGGACAATATACAGGACTGTGGCTTACATCAGCCATCAAGGGGGAACAGAAGTTCCCTAGCGATGTTAGAAGTCTTAAAATAATTCACTGGACAGAGACTCACTCTTGTCTATCAGCTATCCATATCCCAGGTGTTGAGAACTGGGAGGTGGATTTTCTAAGTCGTCAGACTTTTCTTCCGGGGGAGTGGGATTTCCTCCGGAGGTCAAGACCAAGCAGGAGAGGGCTTTGGTGTTTTTGACAGCGCCTGCGTAGCCACGCAGGACCTGGTATGCAGATCTGGTGGACATGTCATCCTTTCCATCACGGTCTCTGCTTCAGAGACAGGTCCCTCTACCTCAGGGTCCTTTCAACCATCTAAATAGAATCAATCTGAGATGGACTGCCTGGAGACTGAACGCTTGATGTTATCAAAGCATGGCTTCTCCGAGTCAGTCATTGATACCTTAATACAGACATGAAAGCCTGTCTCTAGGAAAATTGAACATAGATATGGTGTAAATATCTGATTGTTATGAATCCAAGGGTTACTCATGGAGTAAAGTCTGGATTCCCAGGATATTATCTTTTCTCCAAGATGTTTTTGAGAAAAGGGTTGTCAGCTAATTCCTTAAAAGGGGACAGATTTTTACTCTGTCTATTTTTTTGCACAAGCGTCTGGCAGGTATTCTAGACGTTCAGGCATTTGGTCAGGCTTTGGTTAGATCCAAGCCTGTGTTTAAAACTGTTGCTCCGCCATGGAGCTTAAACCTGATTCTTAAGGTTCTTCAAGAAGTTCCGTTTGAATCTTTTTTGTTCCATAGATATCAATCTTTATCTTGGAAAGTTCCTTTTGGGTAGCTAATTCCTCGACTCGTAGAGTCTCCAAGTTATCTGTGTTACAATGTGATTCTCCTTATCTGGTCCTTCGTACGGATAAGGTAGTCCTGCGTACCAACCTGGGTTTTTTCCTAAGGTGGTATCTAACAAGTACATCACTCAAGAGATAGTTGTTCCATGCTTGTATCCTAATCCTTCCTCAAAGAAGGAACGTCTATTACACAATATTGGACGTGGTTTGTGCTTTAAAGTTTTACTTACAAGCTACTACAGTTTTCATCAAACGTTCACCTTGTTTGTTGTCTATTCTGGACAGAGGAGAGGTCAAAAGACTTCAGCAGCCTCTCTGTCTTTTTGGTTAAAAAGCATAATTCATTTAGCTTATGAGACTGCTGGACAGCAGCCTCCTGAAGGGATTACAGCTCATTCTACTAGAGCTGTGGTTTTCACTTGGGCCTTTTTTAAATGTGGCTTCTGTTGAACAGATTTACAAGACGGAGTCTTGGTCTGCGCTTCATACTTTTCAAATTTAACAAATTTGATACCTTGCTTCTTCGGAGGCTATTTTTGGGAGAAAGGGTTTTTTACAGGCAGTGGTAACTTCCGTTTAAGTACCTGCCTTGTCCCTCCCATCATCCGTGTACTTTAGCTTTGGTATTGGTATTCCATAAGCAATGGATGATCCGTGGACTGGATACACTTAACAAGAGAAAACATAATTTATGCTTACCTGATAAATTTATTTCTCTTGTAGTGTATCCAGTCCACGGCCCGCCCTGTCACTTTAAGGCAGGTAATTTTTTCATTTGAACTACAGTCACCACTGCACCCTATGGTTTTTCCTTTCTCTGCATGTTTTCGGTCGAATGACTGAATATGGCAGTTAGGGGAGGAGCTATATAGCAGCTTTGCTGTGGGTGGACTCTTGCAGCTTCCTGTTGGGAAGGAGAATATATTCCATAAGTAATGGATGATCCGTGGACTGGATACACTACAAGAGAAATAAATTTATCAGGTAAGCATAAATTATGTTTTTGGGCAACTTTATTGAGGGTACACTTGGCTTATTATTTGGGTCTCAGAACCCACATGGCTAGTTTAAAACCACTCTGGTGCGGTTCTTTGAGGCTGTAGAGACATCAAGTGAGATGGGAGGAGCCTATTTTCGCGCCTCAGATGCGCAGTTGTTTTCACTCAGCAAGCAGCAAGCTCCAACTCCTGAGGACCCTTGTGGATGTTTTGTGCCAAATTGAAGCGTTAACCCCATATTTACAATCCAGCAGGGCTGTGGCGAGGTGCTGGGGGTGTTTTTTCCGGATTTAGGTATGATTTCAATCCGGTTTGCACATTAAGGGGTTAAATGTTTTATTTTCTTGTGGGGCAATCTTAACTACACAAATTGAGTCTGCTATCAAAAATTTGGAAAGTTTGGTGCATTTTAAAGCAGTTTTGCAGAACGTGTATGCTTTTTGTTCTCTTAAAGGCGCAGTACTGTTTTTTAAGATTGTTGTTTTTTCACTGAATAAAGTGTTTTTCAAGCTTGTTTGAAGTCATTACTAGCCTATTCAACATGTCTGACATTGAGGAAAGTCATTGTTCAATATGTTTAGAAGCCATTGTGGAATCCCCACTTAGAATGTGTCCCTCATGCACTGAAAGGTCAATAAATTGCAAAGAACATATTTTAGCTACTAAAAGTATGTTGCAGGATGATTCTCAGTCAGAAGGGAATCAGGTTATGCCATCTAATTCTCCCCAAGTGTCACAACCATTAACACCCGCACAAGCGACGCCATGTACTTCTAGTGCGTCTAATTCTTTCACCCTTCAAGATATGGCTGCAGTTATGAATACTACCCTCACAGAGGTTTTATCTAAGCTGCGTGGGTTGAAGGGGAAGCGCAGGTCTGGTGTGAGAACAAATGCTGAGCCCTCTGACACTTTATTAGCCATATCCGATGTACCCTCACAATGTTCTGAGTTGGGGGTGAGGGATTTGCTGTCTGAGGGAGAGATTTCTGATTCAGGAAAGATGTTCCCTCAGACAGACTCAGATATGACGGCTTTTAAATTTAAACTAGAACACCTCTGCTTGTTGCTCAGGGAGGTTTTAGCGACTCTGGATGATTGTGACCCTATTGTAGTTCCAGAGAAATTGTGTAAAATGGACAGATTTCTAGAGGTTCCTGCCTACACTGATGTTTTTCCGGTCCCTAAGAGGATTTCGGACATTGTTACTAAGGAGTGGGATAGACCAGGTATTCTGTTCGTTCCCCCTCCTACTTTTAAGAAAATGTTTCCCATATCAGACACCATGCCGGACTCATGGCAGACGGTCCCTAAGGTGAAGGGAGCTATTTCTACCCTGGCTAAGCGTACAACTATACCTATTGAGGACAGTTGTGCTTTCAAAGATCCTATGGATAAAAAATTAGAGGGTCGCCTAAAGAAAATATTTGTTCATCAGGGTTTTCTTCTCCAACCTATAGCGTGCATTGTTCCTGTAACTACTGCAGCTGCTTTTTGGTTCGAGGCTCTGGAGGAGGCTCTTCAGGTTGAGACCCCATTAGATGATATTCTGGATAGAATTAGGGCTCTCAAGCTAGCTAATTCTTTCATTACAGATGCCGCTTTTCAACTGGCTAAATTAGCGGCAAAGAATTCAGGTTTTGCCATTTTAGCGCGTAGAGCGTTATGGCTTAAGTCCTGGTCTGCTGATGTGTCATCAAAATCTAAGCTTTTAGCCATCCCTTTCAAAGGTAAGACCCTATTCGGGCCTGAACTGAAAGAGATAATTTCAGACATCACTGGAGGGAAAGGCCATGCCCTTCCTCAGGATAAGACAAATAATATGAGGACCAAACAAAATAATTTTCGTTCCTTTCAAAACTTCAAAGGTGGTCCCTCTACCTCTTCCCCTGCTGCAAAACCAGAGGGGAATTTTGCTCAATTCAAGTCAGTCTGGAGACCTAACCAGACTTGGAACAAAGGTAAACAGGCCAAGAAGCCCGCTGCTGCCACCAAGACAGCATGAAGGGGTAGCCCCCGATCCGGGACCGGATCTAGTAGGGGGCAGACTTTCTCTCTTTGCTCAGGCTTGGGCAAGAGAGGTTCAGGACTCCTGGGCTTTGGAAATCGTAACAAAGGGGTATCTTCTAGATTTCAAAGATTCTCCTCCAAGGGGGAGATTCCATCTTTCTCAATTGTCTGCAAACCAGACAAAAAGAGAGGCGTTCTTACGCTGTGTAGAAGACCTATATACCATGGGAGTGATCCGCCCAGTTCCAAAAGCAGAACAGGGGCAGGGGTTTTACTCCAATCTGTTTGTGGTTCCCAAAAAAGAGGGAACCTTCAGACCAATTTTAGATCTCAAGATCCTAAACATATTCCTCAGAGTCCCATCTTTCAAGATGGAGACCATTCGGACTATTTTACCAATGATCCAGGAGGGTCAATATATGACCACCGTGGACTTAAAGGATGCATATCTGCACATCCCTATCCACAAAGATCATCACCAGTTCCTCAGGTTCACCTTTCTGGACATCACAAAAGTGCTAGGGTCCCTTCTGGCAGTTCTAAGGCTGCGGGGCATAGCAGTGGCGCCTTATCTGGACGATATCTTAATTCAGGCGTCGTCTTAGCAACTAGCCAAGTCTCACACGGACATCGTGTTGGCTTTTTTAAGATCTCACGGTTGGAAGGTGAACGTAAAAAAGAGTTCACTTATCCCTCTCACAAGAGTTCCATTCCTGGGAACTCTGATAGATTCGGAGGACATAAAAAAATTTCTGACGGAGGTCAGGAAATCAAAGATTTTAACCACCTGCCGAGCTCTTCATTCCATTCCTCGGCCGTCAGTGGCTCATTGTATGGAGGTAATCGGACTAATGGTAGCGGCAATGGACATAGTTCTGTTTGCTCGCTTGCATCTCAGACCACTGCAACAATGCATGCTCAGACAGTGGAATGGGGATTATGCAGATTTATCTCCTCAGATAAATCTGGATCAGGAAACCAGAGACTCTATTCTTTGGTGGTTGTCACAGGATCATCTGTCCCAGGGAATGTGTTTCCGCAGGCCAGTGTGGGTCATAGTGACGACGGACGCCAGCCTATTGGGCTGGGGTGCAGTCTGGAATTGGAATTCCCTGAAAGCACAGGGTTTGTGGACTCAGGAGGAGGCTCTCCTCCCGATAAATATTCTAGAACTGAGAGCGATATTCAACGCGCTTCAGGCGTGGCCTCAGCTGGCTTCGGCCAGATTCATAAGATTCCAGTCAGACAATATCACGACTGTGGCATATATCAATCATCAGGGGGGAACAAAGAGTTCTCTAGCGATGATAGAGGTTACCAAAATAATTTGATGGGCAGAGACTCACTCTTGCCAGCTATCAGCAATCTATATCCCAGGAGTGGAGAACTGGGAAGCGGATTTTCTATGTCGTCAGAGTTTTCATCCGGGGGAGTGGGAACTCCATCCGGAGGTGTTTGCACAATTGATTCAGCAATGGGGCACACCAGAATTGGATCTGATGGCGTCTCGTCAGAACGCCAAACTTCCTTGTTACGGGTCCAGGTCAAGGGATCCTCAGGCAGTACTGATAGATGCTCTAGCAGTACCCTGGTCGTTCAACCTGGCTTATGTGTTTCCACCATTTCCTCTCCTTCCTTGTTTGATTGCCAGAATCAAACAGGAGAGAGCTTCAGTGATTTTGATAGCACCTGCGTGGCCACGCAGGACTTGGTATGCAGACCTAGTGGACATGTCATCTCTTCCACCATGGCCTCTGCCACAGAGACAGGACCTTCTGATTCAAGGTCCGTTCCAGCATCCAAATCTAGTTTCTCTGCTTGGAGATTGAAAGCTTGATCTTATCCAAGCGGGGGTTCTCTGAGTCGGTCATAGATACCTTGATTCAGGCTCGAAAGCCTGTCACTAGGAAAATTTATCATAAGATATGGCGTAAATATCTTTATTGGTGCGAATCCAAAGGCTACTCATGGAGTAAGATCAGGATTCCTAGGATTTTATCCTTTCTCCAAGAAGGATTGGAGAAGGGGCTATCAGCTAGTTCCTTAAAGGGACAGATATCTGCTTTATCAATTCTACTGCACAAGCATCTGGCAGATGTTCCAGACGTTCAGTTGTTCTGTCAGGCTTTAGTTAGAATCAAGCCTGTGTTTAAACCTGTTGCTCTGCCATGGAGTTTGACTTTAGTTCTTAAAGTTCTTCAAGGGGTTCCGTTTGAACCTATGCATTCCATAGATATTAAGCTTCTTTCTTGGAAAGTTCTGTTTTTAGTTGCTATCTCTTCGGCTCAAAGAGTTTCTGAACTATCTGCATTACAATGCGACTCGCCTTATCTTGTTTTCCATGCTGATAAGGTGGTTTTGCGTACCAAACCTGGATTCCTTCCTAAGGTTGTTACTAATAGGAATATCAATCAGGAAATTGTTCCTTCTCTGTGTCCTAATCCTTCCTCTAAGAAGGAGCGTCTGTTGCACAACTTGGACGTGGTTCGTGCTTTGAAGTTTTACTTGCAAGCAACCAAAGTTTTCCGTCAAACATCTTTTTTTTTTTTTTTTTTTTTTTTTAATAGTTTTTTATTGAGGTAACAGAAATATACAAAAGCAGCTTAATATGTTTTCATGGCAACATACCTACATACATACATCAAGTCAAGCGTATTTGAAATAAAGGCATGTCCTAGAACAATTACCAATATATGGTCCTAAACAACAGGAAATTTCATAACCATGAGCGGTACCTCATTTTGTATTTAAATATGTTAACATGGACCTAGAATAACATAGAAAATTAATATTCATAAGACCTAACTTGCTAAGCAAATTTCTAAAAGGAAAAACATAGGTCATCCTGTGTCCACAGACCTCAGCTAGATGTTACACTCTAGAACTTTCTAACATAATACATAGGCATATAACAAGAATATGGTCGGTTCATAAAATTGGGTGAGCCTATTGTCATGAGAGGAGGGCCCCAAGTTAGACCCCAGATTTATTTGTAGGTATTACTAAGCTAATAGTAATGAATATAGCAGTTACTCTTACACCAATTCTTATTAGGCTTCTAGGGGTAATGAGCCATCACTGTAGGCACTCCTACACAAGAAGACACATGTTGGCGGCAATCAAATATCAGGCTTAACCCATTTCTCCCCCAAATAGGGACTATACTAAGACACTAAAAAGACTAGGGAGCTTGTGGAGCACACTATCATCTGTTAGATTCCATGGGTAATAATTAGCGATTTTATCTATGCCAACTAGACATTGTTTAACCGGATATACCTCCGGATTTAAATTACCTATTGAAAGCCTATCGTTTCTATACTGATCAAACTTTCTTGTGTATAAATCCCACCAATGAGTAACCCACCTAGAGCCTTTAATTCGCAAATGAACTCAACAATGAAACATTTAGTCCCCAGAAATTTAAGATCACTAGGGGGTGACTGCTTATGATCCAAACTCAGCCACTAAGCTAATATTCAATTATATGCCAGAGTAAAATATAGTAAACTTCCTCTAGCCTCAGAAAATCACCCACACAGAACACCCCTAATTCTAGGGTAGAGATCTACACTAACCCAGAGGAAGAAAGATATTGGTCCTGTCACACTATGCTAGCTCCACCTGCACCTAAAATAGTGAATGAGCTTAGGATATAACTAGGCCCCATGCACAAACAAAATTTACCTAAGATCTCTATGTATCTCCATATTACCAGAGCCCTGGGGAAAATTATGTGCCACACATGCTGCCTCGGCCGCAGACAGCACGCTAAGGCTACTAAGAATGGTACTGAGGCAAAGAGACCCATTTAGATTACTTAATTAAATCTCATGACAGGTTAGCTATAGTGAGGTGTAAATCCCCTAACAACCCTTACTAATGGGGGCACATATATAGCAAGTTCAGCTAAATTCAAACAGTGCACTGAGTGGGTGAAATTAACGTTGAGGTGCTATTGTATCCAAGGAAATTCACTTATGGAGTTGCAGTATGGTTCAACATGAATAAACATCTGGAATAATGCAATGTACATTAAAAATATAAGTCAGCATACAGTTCCACAGTTAGCAGGGTATACTTGGCATTTACAACTAAGCGTGGCTATCACAATAGTAACTTAGAGAAGTCACATAGATCACACTCCCTGGTCACAAAAATACCCATGGCTTTATAATGCGGTACACTTCGCACTACGGTGCAGGTTTCAATGCGGTACAGTTCTAACAGTCCAGTAGATTAGAGGGATCCTGCTGGGTCCCTGTCTGTCAGTTCGCAGTTTAACCAACCCCAGATCTCACCGCCTTCAAGATATAGGAGGCCTCAGGGCCCTGGGCCCGCCATCGCACAAGGCCGACCTTAACATGTAGTAGGGCCAAAGCTTCCCCATCTAGATCTTGGTATCGGAAGTCAGGAGGGTAAGTAGATGATCTGCAAGCCTTGTGACAGCCCTCCGTGTTATGTATAGTTGTCACAGCATGATCTCTCGCTAGTCTAGCTCTCCCGGTACTTACATCCCTCCTGGTGCACTCGGCAGACCAAACAGGAACTGGTCGCCCGGCCACAGAGGCCGCCAAGCTGTTCCTTATATTTTGCACTGGGCGCTCCGTTACACATACACCCAGATCTAGGTCAGGGGAACCAGCCTGAGTTATCTCTTCCACATCCGAGTGCTTAGGGGCGAATGCTTGGGCCTCATTCTGCCATACATCTTCCATTTGCGTAGTAGGAGGGGTAACAATACGGTCGATCCTTTCACAAATCCTCCTTCCATGCTCCTCTAATAGTTCCCGAATCAAAGCAAGTAGCTCCTCCATGATGTAGGGGTTATCAACACCCTTTGATAGAGGATGTCTGTATACTCTGTTTACCCGGTTTCCCGGGGGGGGAGCCGAGATCTCTCTCTTTGGAGGCCGCCAGAGACCCTCAGCGGACCGGTTTGGGAAGTCCTGGTGTTGCTTAGTAGAGAAAATTTTTATATAGTGCCATTCAGTTAGGTGTCCTCTATGTTATGTGGTATTAATTATTGTTGGATGGCTATTCAATCCCCAGATTACAGGCGGAATGTAACTCTGAGTAGCAGAGCTCCCAATTTAGCAGCCATCTTAGGCCAAAGCCCGGACACGCCCCCGTCAAACATCTTCTTTGTTTGTTGTCTATTCTGGAAAACGTAGAGGTCAAAAAGCTACGGCTACCTCTCTTTCTTTTTGGCTGAAAAGCATCATCCGTTTGGCATACAAGACTGCTGGACAGCAGCCTCCTGAAAGGATTACAGCTCAGTCTACTAGAGCGGTGGCTTCCACATGGGCTTTTAAAAATGATGCTTCTGTTGAACAGATTTGTAAGGCTGTGACTTGGTCTTCGCTTCATACCTTTTCCAAATTTTCCAAATTTGATACTTTTGCTTCTTCGGAGGCTATTTTTGGGAGAAACGTTCTTCAAGCAGTGGTGCCTTCTGTTTAACCATCTGTCTTGTCCCTCCCGTTCATCCGTGTCCTGTAGCTTTGGTATTGTACCCCACAAGTAAAGGATGAATCCGTGGACTCGTTGTACCTTATAGAAGAAAAGTAAATTTATGCTTACCTGATAAATTAATTTCTTCTATGGTACGACGAGTCCACGGCCCGCCCTGTCATTTTAAGACAGATTATATTTTTTTTATTTTAAACTTCAGTCACCTCTGCACCTTGTAGATTCTCCTTTTTCTTCCTGTACATTTGGTCGAATGACTGGGGGGTGGAGGCAAGGGAGGAGCTATATAGACAGCTCTGCTGTGGTGCTCTTTGCCACTTCCTGTTAGCAGGAGGATAATATCCCACAAGTAAAGGATGAATCCATGGACTCGTCGTACCATAGAAGAAATTAATTTATCAGGTAAGCATAAATTTACTTTTTACATTGGGTCATCCTTATTAGACTCAGTGGGTGTGGATCTAGGGCTCTGGTGGTCTGCTTCCTCCTATCTCATTGTCCCTGGGTTCTTCCTTGGAATTTGGGATTGAGATTAGGATGCGTTCCTTTCTCTCCTTTATGGGGAGTTTGGAAGTCTCCGGTTAACTACCTGGTTGTGAAGACTTAGCTTGGGGTTTTTCTCCATGAGGCCCTGCTGTTCGGCTTATAGCCTGGTTTCGTTTTCGACCTGTGTGGTCAGTGTCAGCGTGTTGGGATTTTTTCCCGCTTCTGTGTTTAGCCATCTGACAGACTAGCTTAGGGGGCTCGAGAGATTGTCTCTCAGAGGTTTCACGCAGTTAGTTGTTTCTCCTATGGCTTTTGCCAGACCTCTTTGGCGGGGCCACCCTTTGGGTGCTCGATGTCTTGGTGGTAATAATCCTCAGATGATTACAGAGGTTTGGGGAAAAGTATTTTTTATCTTGTGTTTTCCACCGGGGGCCTTTTTTGTCTCTCTGTAGAGTGATGGGTTCCGGTGGTCCGTGTTTTTCGGAGACGAGCTAGCCGTTGGAATTCTTCTCACCCATTTCTGGGTGGCTTATCTCAGGGTTCTTGTCATATTTTGGTCTTAGGTGACTGTTTATTCCTCCCCGTTTTTCTTGAGTGGAGGTGTGTGCTGGTTTGCTGGTCATTGCGGCCTGTTGGCTTGACTAGCTACCGGTCAATGGATGGGTTGTGTTCGCATCATTGCACTAATCCTAACTAACTTTATTAGCAATGTGAATTGAGTTGCTTTGGCGTTCAGCTCTGTGGCCTGTAGTCGTTAGGCTGTCTTGGTTGTACAAGAGCAAGGTGTGGTTTTTCCTTTTCAGGGAGGGCTCTGCTTTTGCTCGCACCACTAGCTTCTCCTTTCTGTCCGGCATCTGTTTCACTGACCATCTCTGGATTTAATACTTGCTGGTACGGCACCCCCAGTCTTCTGTGCTCTGGGGTGCGGGACTGGGTTTTGGTTTCTCCGGTTAGCTGGTAAGGGTTTTTCCCTTGGTGACCGGGTTTTCATAGGAGTGCCCTTGGTTCCTGCTGTTTAGTTGTTTGGACACTGTATGGTCCTTGAGATCTGTTTGTTCCCTTTAGGTTTTCTCTTGTATTCTGCTGCGGTTCCTGTCATTGGGACCTGGGTCAGTGTACGTTTGCCCACTGGAATGGGTTGTTTTTCAGACGACTTGGGTTTTTCCCCCCATATATTGGGCCTGTGTTCTCTTCGGAAATGGTTCATCGGTCCCCTAGTTGGTTGAGGGGCTGCGGCTGGACTGTTGCCTTGAGAGATGGTGTCCTTTGGGTCTGTAATCTCGGTTGCATCTATTCGTGGTCACCATTCAGGTTCGATGACAAAATGGGGTCTTTTGTTTTGGAAATGTGCTTTTTGGGTGGTGCCTTCATGTGGTCCGCCTCTTACCCTCCCGTTTTGGCATTCTGTGTCCTCTTTGGCTTGGGTATAAATGTCCCATAAGTAATGAATGCGGCTGTAGACTCTTTCCCATTAGGAAGAAAAACTTAAATTATGCTTACATAATATTATTCTTTTCTTCCGTGGGAAAGAGTCCACAGACCCCCGCCCATTTTTGAGGCGTTGTTGTTTTTATCTTCTGGCACCCTTTAACCTTGATGCTTCTTCCACTGTTCCTTGTTCTCGGCTGAATGACTGGGGGATAGGGGAGGTGGGAGGAGTATTTAAGCCTTTGACTGGTGGGTCTTTGCCTCCTCCTGGTGGCCAGGTTCTTCCCATAAGTAGTGAATGCGACTGTGGACTATATCCCACAGAAGAAAAGAAAAACATCATTTATGTAAGAACTTACCTGATAAATTCATTTCTTTCATATTAGCAAGAGTCCATGAGCTAGTGACGTATGGGATATACATTCCTACCTACCAGGAGGGGCAAAGTTTCCCAAACCTCAAAATGCCTATAAATACACCCCTCACCACACCCACAAATCAGTTTAACGCATAGCCAAGAAGTGGGGTGATAAGACAAAAGTGCAAAAGCATAAAAAATAAGGAATTGGAATAATTGTGCTTTATACAAAAAAATCATAACCACCACAAAAAAGGGTGGGCCTCATGGACTCTTGCTAATATGAAAGAAATGAATTTATCAGGTAAGTTCTTACATAAATTATGTTTTCTTTCATGTAATTAGCAAGAGTCCATGAGCTAGTGACGTATGGGATAATGAATACCCAAGATGTGGATCTTCCCTCTCACTAGAGAGGGAGGGATAAAATAAAGACAGCCAATTCCGCTGAAAATAATCCACACCCAAAATAAACTTTAAATCTTATAATGAAAAAAACTGAAATTATAAGCAGAAGAATCAAACTGAAACAGCTGCCTGAAGTACTTTTCTACCAAAAACTGCTTCAGAAGAAGAAAACACATCAAAAATGGTAGAATTTAGTAAAAGTATGTAAAGAAGACCAAGTTGCTGCTTTGCAAATCTGATCAACCGAAGCTTCATTCCTAAACGCCCAGGAAGTAGAAACTGACCTAGTAGAATGAGCTGTAATCCTTTGAGGCGGAGTTTTACCCGACTCGACATAAGCATGATGAATCAAAGACTTTAACCTAGACGCCAAAGAAATGGCAGAGGCCTTCTGACCTTTCCTAGAACCGGAAAAGATAACAAATAGACTAGAAGTCTTTCAGAAATTTTTAGTAGCTTCAACATAATATTTCAAAGCTCTAACTACATCCAAAGAATGCAACAATCTTCCCTTAGAATTCTTAGGATTAGGACACAATGAAGGAACCACAATTTCTCTACTAATGTTGTTAGAATTCACAACCTTAGGTAACAATTAAAAGAAGTTTGCAACACCGCCTTATCCTGATGAAAAATCAGAAAAGGAGACTCACAAGAAAGAGTAGATAAATCAGAAACTCTTCTAGCAGAAGAGATGGCCAAAAGAAACAAAACTTTCCAAGAAAGTAATTTAATGTCCAGCGAATGCATAGGTTCAAACGGAGGAGCTTGAAGAGCCCCCAGAACCAAATTCAAACTTCAAGGAGGAGAAATTGATTTAATAACAGGTTTTATACGAACCAAAGCTTGTACAAAACAATGAATATCAGGAAGACTAGCAATCTTTCTGTGAAAAAGAACAGAAAGAGCAGAGATTTGTCCTTTCAAGGAACTTGCAGACAAACCTTTATCCAAACCATCCTGAGGAAACTGCAAAATTCTAGGAATTCTAAAAGAATGCCAAGAAAAATGATGAGAAAAACACCAAGAAATGTAAATCTTCCAGACTCGATAATATATCTTCCTAGATACAGATTTACGAGCCTGTAACATAGTATTAATCAGAGTCAGAGAAACCTCTATGACTGAGAATCAAGCGTTCAATCTCAATTTAAGGATTTGAGATCCTGATGGAAAAAAAGGACCTTGTGATAGAAGGTCTGGTCTTAACGGAAGAGTCCACGGTTGGCAAGTGGCCATCCGGACAAGAACCGCATACCAAAACCTGTGAGGCCATGCTGGAGCCACCAGCAGAACAAACGAGCACTCCTTTAGAATCTTGGAAATTACTCTTGGAAGAAGAACTAGAGGCGGAAAGATATAGGCAGGATGATACTTCCAAGGAAGTGACAATGCATCCACTGCCTCCGCCTGAGGATCCCTGGATCTGGACAGATACCTGGGAATCTTCTTGTTTAGATGAGAAGCCATCAGATCTATTTCTGGAAGTCCCCACATTTGAACAATCTGAAGAAATACCTCTGGGTGAAGAGACCATTCGCCCGGATGTAACGTTTGGCGACTGAGATAATCCGCTTCCCAATTGTCTATACCTGGGATATGAACCGCAGAAATTAGACAGGAGTTGGATTCCGCCCATACCAGAATTCAAAATACTTCTTTCATAGCCAGAGGACTGCGAGTCCCTCCTTGATGATTGACATATGCCACAATTGTGACATTGTCCGTCTGAAAACAAATGAACGACTCTCTCTTTAGAAGAGGCCATGACTGAAGAGCTCTGAAAATTGCACGGAGTTCCAAATTATTGATTGGTAATCTCACCTCCTGAGATTCCCAAACCCCTTGTGCTGTCAGAAACCCCCAAACAGCTCCCCAACCTGTCAGACTTGCATCTGTTGAAATCACAGTCCAGGTTGGAAGAACAAAAAGAAGCCCCCTGAACTAAACAATGGTGGTCTGTCCACCACGTCAGAGAGTGTCGTACAATCGGTTTCAAAGATATTAATTGAGATATCTTTGTATAATCCCTGCACCACTGGTTCAGCATACAGAGCTGAAGAAGTCGCATGTGAAAACGAGCAAAGGGGACCTCGTCCAATGCAGCAGTCATAAGACCTAGAATTTCCATGCATAAGGCCACCGAAGGGAAAGATTGAGACTGAAGGTTTCGACAAGCTGAAACCAATTTCAGACATCTCTTGTCTGTCAGAGACAGAGTCAAGGACACTGAATCTATCAGGAAACCTAAAAAGGTTACCCTTGTCTGAGGAATCAACAAACTTTTTGGTAAATTGATCCTCCAACCATGTTCTAGAAGAAACAACACTCATAAAAGACTGGAAAAGGTTATTTCTAGTGAAAATGAGCAAAGGGAATTGAATCCAATGCTGAGGCCATAAGACCTAAAACTTCTGTGCATATATAGCAACTGAAGGAAATAATAGAGACTAAAGGTACCGACAGACGGAACCCAATAGAATTATCCCTTGTCTGATAGAGACAAAGACAGTGACACAAACTATCTGGAAACCTAAAAAAGGTAACCCTTGTTTGAGGAATCAAGAGCTTTCGAAAAAAAGATCCTCTAACTATGTCCTGAAGAGCAAGTGAATCATATGAGATTCCGCATCCTCAGAAAATAATCTGAATGAAAACAGAAAAATGAAAATATGCATTTATTGTATCTAAGGAAAACAAAAAATGCTATCAATGACCATAAAAAGGCAAAATAGTTTGAATAAAACTCCAAATCCGGTTCCTAAAAAAGGAACTGGAAGAAATACCCCAGAAGATTCCAGGTCTTAGCAGCGCTTGAACCCCATGGGTGCCTAGCCATGCTTCAACAGTATCCAAAATATATAGGACAGAAACACACTTAAAGAAAGTGTTCGCCTTACTGGAATAAAATCAAAGAAATTTGGACAAAATAGAACCAAATAAATTTCAAAGAAGTCTTAACCTGCCCCTTACCAGCCAAGCTGGAATACGGCATGTACATCGCAATATTAGGGAGCTGATTTCGAACCCCAATTAAAAACATGTTACTTGGGAAAGAACTCAGGAATTTGTTCCTTAATAAGAACAACCAAACTAGTATAAGCTTAAAGTTTTAGTCTTAGAACTCAATCTTGAAGCCCAGAGTAACAGTTAAGAATTGAATCCAATTATAAAACAAATAATTGATTATGTTAGAACAAAAGAAATATGGATTTTTTTTTATTTTTTTTTAAAAAATTACAAAATTCTTCTACCTAAAATAGCTAAAAACATAGATTAACCCTCATTTGCGAAAATATTCAATAAAATGAAGACACAAATGAAATTATTAGCATGATAGTCCAGTTTAAAGGACCAGTCAATACTGTACAGTGGACTTGCATAATCAATAAATGCAAAACAACAAGACAAATGCAACAGCACCTAGTCTAGTAAATGTTGTCCCTTAACAATGCTAAAATAAATCATAATCTGATACTTGATCTTAAAGTAAACAGAAAAAATGAAGCAATTGCAATATCCAAATAAATCACAGGACCAAGAAAAGTACCTGAAACTAAATAATTTTCCATAAATAAGATACAACTATCTAAAGGAAAATAAATACTATTTTGCTATAGAAACAATAGCATAATTAGTAGAAGTAGAGATAGCCCCAATAAATTGGAGAACCCTCCAAATTGAATTTAACTGCTGGCAAAGAATATATTTTAAAACTTTTGAAGAAGGAATAAAAGAAAATTCTCAGCCTATTCCATTCCCTAGAATGGGGAATTGGAAAGAAAAACCTCTGAAAACACAGAAGCAATAAATAGGCAGAAAGAGTGTCAGCTAGTCTTAAAGAACTAGTTACCTTAATATCCAAAATAATCAACACCTTTTCAACAAAGAACAAATGTACTTTAATAATAGAAAAATAATAAAAAAGTAGATTTGTTAGTGTCAATATCTGATGAAGAAAATTTCTGAAAGAGAAAAAACATCATCAGAGAAGGATAAATCAGTATGTTGTTGGTCATTTGAAACTTCAATAATTAAAAAAGAAGTGAAAAAGACCTAAAAATTTTATTAGAAGGCACGAAGTCAGACAAAGCCTTTAAAATAGAATCAGAAAAATATTTCTTATAAATCTTCTAAATATTTCTTGTACATAAGATGTAAGAATGGAAATATATAAAGCATAAACACTAATGGATTCTGCATGTAAAAGTATATCATAATAACTTAATACAAACCATAGCTAAACATTTATAACATTTAAAATAAATGAACTTAGCTTTGGTAGAACTGAAACTCAGTTAAGCGTTTTTCCAGAAGTGGCTTCTGATTCAGGGTCAATCTGAGACATCTTGCAATATGTAATAGAAAAAACAACATATAAAGCAAAAAGATCAAATTCCTTAAATGACAGTTTCAGGAATGGGAAAAAAATGCCAATGAACAAGCTTCTACCAACCAGAAGCAATAAATAATGAGACTTAAATATTGTGGAAACAACAATGACGCTCAAATTTTTTAGCGCCAAAAAAGCTGCCCACATTATTTGGCGCCTAAATGCTTTTGGCTCCAAAAATGGCGCCACATCCGGTAACACCGACATTTTTTGGCGCAAAAAACGTCAAAAAAATGACCCAACTTCCGGCGACACGTATGACGCCGGAAATGACAAGAACATTTTTGCGCCAAGAAAGTCCGCTCCAAGAATGACGCAATAAAATGAAGCATTTTCAGCCCCCGCGAGCCTAACAGCCCACAGGAAAAAAGTCAAATTTTAAGGTAAGAAAAAATGATTTATTCATATGCATTATCCCAAACATGAAACTGACTGTCTGAAATAAGGAACGTTGAACATCCTGAATCAAGGCAAATACATGTTTAAACACATATATTTAGAACTTTATAAAAAAGTGCCCAACCATAGCTTAGGGTGTCACAGAAAATAAGACTTACTTACCCCAGGACACTCATCTACATGTAGTAGAAAGCCAAACCAGTACTGAAACGAGAATCAGTAGAGGTAATGGTATATAAATAAGAGTATATCGTCGATCTGAAAAGGGAGGTAAGAGATTAATCTCTACGACCGATAACAGAGAACCTATGAAATAGACCCCGTAGAAGGAGATCATTGAATTCAAATAGGCAATACTCTCCTCACATCCCTCTGACATTCACTGCACGCTGAGAGGAAAACCGGGCTCCAACCTGCTGCGGAGCGCATATCAACGTAGAATCTAGCACAAACTTACTTCACCACCTCCACAGGAGGCAAAGTTTGTAAAACTGATTTGTGGGTGTGGTGAGGGGTGTATTTATAGGCATTTTGAGGTTTGGGAAACTTTGCCCCTCCTGGTAGGAATGTATATCCCATACGTCACTAGCTCATGGACTCTTGCTAATTACATGAAAGAAATTATCAGGTAAGCATAATTTAAGTTTTTGTTGCACAAGTGTCTGGCGGATGTGCCAAATGTTCAATCTTTTTGTCAGGCTCTGGTCAGAATCAGGCCTGTGTTTGAGTCTGTTGCTTCTCCTCTGAGCCTTAACCTTGTTCTTAAGTTTTGCAGCAGGCTCCGTTTGAACCATTGCATTCCATAGATATTAAGTCGTTATCTTTGAAGGTTTTTTTTTTATTATTGCTATCTCTTCTGCTTGGAGAGTTTAGGCTTTGCAGTGTGATTCACCTTAACTTATCTTTCATGCTATTAGGCGGTTCTTTGTACTAAGTTAGGTTTTCTTCCTAAAGTAGTTTCGGATAGAAATATTAATCAGGATATAGTTGTTCCTTTTCTATATCCTAATCCTTCTTCTCATGAGCAATGTTTTTTGCACAACTTGGATGTTGTGCATGCTTTTATATAGGCGACTAAGGTTTTTCGCCAGTCCTCTGATCTTTTTGGAAAGCGTTAGGTCAGAAGGCTTCTGCTACTTCTCTTTCCCTCTTGGTGGGAAGTATAATTCGTTTTGCTTATGAGATTGCTGGTCAGCAGTCTTCTGAGGGAATTACAGCTCATTCCATGAGGGCTGTCTCCTCTTCTTGGGCTTTTAAAAATTAAGCTTCTGTGGAACAGATTTGCAAGGCTGCAACTTGGTCCTCTCTGCATACTTTTTCCAAATGTTACAAATTTGATTCTTTTGCCTCGGCTGAGGTTTCTTTTGGGAGAAAGGTTCTTCAAGCTGTGGTGCCTTCTGTTAAGGTCTGCCTGTCTTGTTCTCCCTCCCTAGTCATCTGTGTCCTCTAGCTTGGGTATTGGTTCCCACTAGTAATTGATGATGCTGTGGACTCTCCATATTGTAGGAAAGAAAACAAAATTTATACTTACCTGATAAATTTCTTTCTGGATATGGAGAGTCCACGACCCCACCCTTATTTTAAAGGGACAGTCTACTCCAGAATTGTTATTGTTTAAAAAAGATCAGTAATCCCTTTATTACCCATTCACCTGTTTTGCATAAAAACACTGTTATATTAAAGGGACACTGAACCCACATTTTTTCTTTCATGATTCAGATAGAGCATGCAACTTTCTAATTTACTCATATTATCAATTTTTCTTCATTCTCTTGGTATCTTTATTTGAAAAGCAAGACTAAGTTTAGATGCTGGCCCATTTTTGGTTCACAACCTGGGTTGTTCTTGCTGATTGGTGGATAAATTCACCCACCAATAAACAAGGGCTGTCCAGGGTCTGAACCAAAAGTTGGCTGGTTCATTAGCTTTGATGCCTTCTTTTTCAAATAAAGATAGCAAGAGAACGAAGAAAATTTTATAATAGGAGTAAATTAGAAAGTTGCTTAAAACTGAATGCTCTATCTGAACCATAAAAGAAAAAAATTGGGTTCAGTATCCCTTTAACCCCTTGAGTGCTAACAACGGCTCTGAGCCGTTGCAGAGTTTCCCACTCTGGTGCTGACAGCTCAGAGCCGTCACTAGCACTCTCCCACCTTGAGGGAGATCTGGAAGCTCCCACCCACTCCTACTCTGGCGATCGGGCCTGCATAATGACAGGCATTGCCAGGGCTTCACGTTTTGTGTGGTGACGTCACCGCGCAACTTTATTAAAAATGTACAATACAAAGTATTGGGAAAGGGGGCATGCTGCTTAGACGCCTGTATCTCAGGCATCCAAGCAGCTACAGACCCCCAAGACCCACTGTTGGAAAGTCTTGGGGATCTGGAAAAAGAAATTACAAAAGTAAAAAAAAAAATAAATCAAAAATGTTTAAAAAAAAAAAAAAACTTAAATCACCTTAGAACCCAGGTGGGAAAGTGCTTAGCAATCAAAGGGTTAATACACTTTTTACCTCTGTGATTACCTTGTATCTAAGCCTTTGCAGACTGCCCCCTTATTTCAGTTGTTTTGTCAGACATGTATTTAGCCAATCAGTGCCCTCTTACTAGGGTGTGGTCACAGTGTTATCAATATGAAACACATGAATTTACGCCCTCTAGCTGTGAAAAACTGCCAAATGCATTGAAATAAGGGATGGCCTTCAAGGTTTTAGAAATAAGCATATGAGCCTACCTAGGTTTAGCTTTCAACAAAGAATACAATGAGAACAAAACAAATTTGATGATAAAAGTGAATTGGAAAGTTGTTTAAAATTGCATTCCCTATCTTAATCATGAAAGTTTAATTTTGACTAGACTGTCCCTTTAAAGACATTTATTTTTTTTACTAAACCTCAGGCACCTCTACACCTTTGTATTATTCCTTTTTTTCCATTTCCCTTCGTCGAATGACTGGGAATTGTGGGAGGGGGAGTGATACTTAATAGCTTTGCTGTGGTGCTCTTTGCCTCCTCCTGCTGGCCAGGAGGGATATTCGCACACTAGTAATTGATGACATTGTGGACTCTCCATATCCGGAAAGAAATAAATTTATCAGGTAAGCATAAATTTTGTTTTTCTAAATATCTTGTTGAAGTTAAAAAGAAAAAACATAATTTATGTAAGAACTTACAAATTGCCAAGAAGTGGGGTGATACAGAAAGGAGTAAAAAGCATCAACAAAGAAATTTGGAAATAATTCTGCTTTATACAAAAAATCATAACCATCACAAAAAGGGTGGGCCTCATGGACTCTTGCCAACATGAAAGAAATGAATTTATCAGGTAAGTTCTTACATAAATTATGTTTTCTTTCATGTAATTGGCAAGAGTCCATGAGCTAGTGACGTATGGGATAGCAATACCCAAGATGTGGAACTCCACGCAAGAGTCACTAGAGAGGGAGGGATAAAATAAAAACAGCCATTTTTTGCTGAAAAAATAATCCACAACCCAAGATATAAGTTTATTCTCATAAATGAAAAGAAAAACTTAAAACATAAGCAGAAGAATCAAACTGAAACAGCTGCCTGAAGAACTTTTCTACCAAAAACTGCTTCTGAAGAAGCAAATACATCAAAAAGGTAGAATTTAGAAAATGTATGCAAAGAAGACCAAGTTGCTACTTTGCAAATCTGATCAACTGAAGCTTCATTCTTAAAAACCCACAAAGTGGAGACTGATCTAGTAGAATGAGCTGTAATTCTCTGAGGCGGGGCTTGACCCGACTCCAAATAAGCTTGAAGAATCCAAAGCTTAACCACGAAGCCAAGGAAACAGCAGAAGCTTTCTGACCTATCCTAGAACCAAAAAATATAACAAATAGACTAGAAGTCTTCCTGAAATCTTTAGTAGCTTCAACATAATAATTCAAAGCTCTTACCACATCCAAAGAATGTAAGGATCTCTCCAAAGAATTCTTAGGATTAGGACACAAGGAAGGGACAACAAAGTCTCTATTAATGTTGTTAGAATTCACAACCTTAGGTAAGAATTTAAATGAAGTCTGCAAAACTGCCTTATCCTGATGAAAAATCAGAAAAGGAGATTTACAAGAGAGAGCAGATAATTCAGAAACTCTTCTAGCAGAAGAGATGGCCACAACACTTTCCAAGAAAGTAGTTAATGAGTAAAGAATGCATAGGCTCAAGCAGAGGAGCCTGTAAAGCCTTTAAAACTAAATTAAGACTCCAAGAAGGAGATATTGTTTTAATGACATGCTTGATACAAACCAAAGCCTGCACAAAACATTGAATATCAGGAAGTCTAGCAATCTTTCTGTGAAATAAAACAGAAAGAGCAGAGATTTGTCCTTCAAGGAACTTGCAGACAAACCTTTATCCAAACCATCCTGAAGAAACTGTAAAATTCTAGGAATTCTAAAAGAATGCCAAGAGAATTTATGAGAAGAACACCATCAAAAGTAAGTCTTCCAAACTCGATAATAAATCTTTCTAGAAACAGATTTACGAGCCTGCAACATAGTATTAATCACTGAGTCAGAGAAACCTCTATGACTAAGCACTAAGCATTCAATTTCCATACCTTCAAATTTAATGATTTGAGATCCTGATGGAAAAAATGGACCTTGAGATAGAAGGTCTGGCCTTAATGGAAGTGGCCAAGGTTGGCAACTGGACATCCGAACAAGATCCGCATACCAAAACCTGTGAGGTCATGCTGGAGCTACCAGCAGCACAAACAATTGCTCCATGATGATTTTGGAGATCACTCTTGGAAGAAGAACTAGAGGCGGGAAAATATAAGCAGACTGATAACACCAAGGAAGTGTCAATGCATCCACTGCTTCCGCCTGAGGATCCCTGGACCTGGACAGGTGCCTGGGAAGTTTTTTGTTTAGATGAGATGCCATCAGATCTATTTCTGGAAGCCCCCACATCTGAACAATTTGAGAAAACACATCTGGGTGGAGAGACCATTCTCCCGGATGTAAAGTCTGACGACTGAGGTAATCTGCTTCCCAATTGTTTATACCTGGGATATGAACCACAGAAATTAGACAGGAGCTGGATTCCGCCCAAACAAGTATCCAAGATACTTCTTTCATAGCTTGAGGACTGTGAGTCCCACCCTGATGATTGACATATGCCACAGTTGTGATATTGTCTGTCCTAAAACAAATGAACAGTTCTCTCTTCAACAGAGGCCCAAACTGAAGAGCCCTGAGAATCGCACGGAGTTACAAAATATTGATTGGTAATCTCGCCTCTTGGGATTTCCAAACCTCTTGTGCTGTCAGAGATCCAAAAACAGCTCCCCAACCTGAAAAGACTTGCATCTCTTGTGATCTCAGTCCAGGTTGGACGAACCAAAGAGGCCCCTAGAACTATACGATGGTGATCTAACCACCAAGTCAGAGATAGTAAAACTCTGGGATTTAAGGATATTACTTGTGATATCCTTGTATAATCCCTGCACCATTGATTCAGCATACAAAGCTGGAGAGGTCTCATATAAAGACGAGCAAAGAGAATCACGTCCGATGCTGCAGTCATAAGACCTAAAACTTCCATGCACATAGCTACTGAAGGAAATAATAGAGACTGAAGGTTCCGACAAGCTGAAACCAATTTAAATTGTCTCTTGTCTGTTAGAGACAGAGTCATGGACACTGAATCTATCTGGAAACCTAAAAAGGTGACCCTTGTCTGAGGAATCAAATAACTTTTTGGTAAATTGATCCTCCAACCATTTCTTTGAAAAAAACAACACTAGTTGAATCGTGTGAAATTCTGCAGAACGTAAAGACTGAGCAAGTACAAAGATATTGTCCAAATAAGGGAACACTGCAACACCCCACTCTCTGATAACAGAGAGTAGGACACCAAGAACCTTTGAAAAGATTCCTAGAGCTGTCGCTAAGACAAAAAGGAAGAGCAACAAATTGGTAATGCTTGTCTAAAAAAGAGAATGAAATTGAAAGCAATCTAGATGAATTGGAATATGAAGATATGCATCCTGTAAGTCTATTGTGAGTATATAATGCCCTTGCTGAACAAAAAGCAGAATAGACCTTATAGTCACTATTTTGAAAGTCGGTACTCTTACATATCGATTCAAAATGTTTAGATCCAAAACTGGTCTGAATGAAATTACTTTCTTTGGGACAATGAATAGATTTGAATAAAACCCCAGACCCTGTTCCTGAAACGGAACTGGCATGATTACCCCAGATAACTCCAGGTCTGAAACATACTTCAGGAAACCTGAGCCTTTACCGAGTTTGCTGGAATGCGTGAGAGAAAAAAAATCTTCTCACAGACGGTCTTACTCTGAATCCTATTCTGTACCCCTGAGAGACAATATTCTGAATCCAATGATTTTGGACCGAATTGATACAAACATCTTAGAAAAATCTTAATCTTCCCCCTACCAGCTGAGCTGGAATAAGAGCCGCACCTTCATGCAGACTTAGGGGCTGGCGTTGATCTCTTAAATGGCTTGGATTTATTCCAATTTGAAGAAAGCTTCCAATTGGAAACAGATTCCTTGGGGAAGAATTAGGTTTCTGTTCCTTATTTAAGAACAAAAACGGTTAGAAGCTTTAAATGTACCCTTAGATCTTATCTTGAGGCAAAAAAAAACCTCCCTTACCCCCAGTGACAGTTGAAAATATTGAATCCAACTGAACCAAATAATTTATTACCTTGGAAGGAAAGAAATAGCAATCTGGACTTAGAAGTCATATCAGCATTCCAAGATTTAAGCCACAAAGCTCTTTTAGCTAAAATAGCTAAAGACAGAGATTTAACATCAATTTTGATGATAACAAAAAAAGGCATTTACAAATGAAAATATTAGCATGTTGAATTAAGTTAACAATGCTAGACAAATCATGATTCAATACTTGTTGCGCTAACGTTTCCAACCAAAAAGTTGAAGCAGCTGCAACATCAGCCAAAGAAATTGCAGGCCTAAGAAGAAGACCTGAAAATAAATAAGATTTCCTTAGATAAGATTCAAGTTTCCTATCTAAAGGATCTTAACAAGAAATACTATCCTCTGTAGGAATAGTAGTACGTTTAGCAAGAGTAGATATAGTCCCATCAATTTAGGGGATCTTTTCCCAAAACTCCAATCTAATTGCTGGCAAAGGATACAATTTTTTAAACCTTAAAGGAATAAAAGAAGTACCAGGCCTATTCCATTACTTAGAAATCATATCAGAAATAGCATCAGGAACTGAAAAAAAACTCTGAAATAACCACAGGAGGTTTATAAACAGAATTTAAATGTTTACTAGCGTTAAAATCAAGAGGACTAGTCTCCTCAATATCCAATATAATTAACACTTCTTCAACAAAGAACGAATGTACTCCATTTTAAATAAATAAGTAGATTTGTTAGTGTCAATATCTGAGGAAGGATCTTCTGAATCAGATAGATCCTCATCAGAAGAGGATCATTCAGTATGTTGTTGGTCATTTGAAATTACATCAACTTTATGAGAAGTTTAAAAAAGACCTTTACATTTATTAGAAGGTGGGATGGCAGACAAAGCCTTCTGAATAGAATCAGCAAAAAATTCTTATAAATTCACAGGTATATCTTGTACATTAGATGTTAAAAGAACAGCAACAGGCAATGTATTATTACTGATGGACACATTCTCTGCATGTAAAAGTTTATCATGACAATTTATTACAAACCACAGCTGGAGATATAATCTCCATAAGATTACAACAAATGTACTTAGCTTTGGTAGAACTGTTATCAGTCAGCAGGATTCCAACAGTGTTTTCTGAGACAGGAACAGATTGAGACATCTTGCAAATGTAAGAGAAAAAACAACATATAAAGCAAAATTATCAATTTCCTTATATGGCAGTTTCAGGAATGGGAAAAAAATGCAACAACATAGCCCTCTGATAGAGAAAAAAGGCAAGAGGCACATAGGAATGGGGTTTAAATTATGAAAATATTTGGTGCCAAGAATGCCGCACAAACAAACAGAGAAACTTTTTTGGTGCTAACAACATCCGGAAATGACACACTCGCGTCATTGAAGACGCAACCTTGTGAAAGGACTTGGCATCGACAAAGACGCCGGAAATTACAAATTTGCGTCATCGAACGTAACTTCGAGCCAAAAAAATCTTGCGCCAAAAATGATGCAATATAGTTTGGCATTTTGCGCCCTCGCGAACCTAATTCTGCCCGCAAATTTAAAATGACAGTCAATTGGAAAAAGACTATACCCCAGGTAAGAAATACATTTTCATAAAAAAATGCATTTCCCAGATATGAAACTGACAGTCTGCAAAAGGAAATATACTGAAACCTGAATCATGGCAAATATAAGTACAATACATATATTTAGAACTTTATATAAAAACTTACGGCTAGATTTGGAGTTTTGTCGGTAACGACCCGAAAAACTAACGCCGGCTTTTTTCTGGCCGCACCATAAAAATAACTCTGGTATTGAGAGTCCACATAAAGGCTGCGTTAGGCTCCAAAAAAGGAGCGTAGAGCATTTTTAACGCAGCTTCAACTCTCGATACCAGAGTTGCTTACGCAAGCGGCCAGCCTCAAAAACGTGCTCGTGCACGATTCTCCCATAGGAAACAATGGGGCTGTTTGAGCTGAAAAAAAACCTAACACCTGCAAAAAAGCCGCGTTCAGCTCCTAACGCAGCCCCATTGTTTGCTATGCGGAAACACTTCCTACGTCTGCACCTAACACTCTAACATGTACCCCGAGTCTAAACACCCCTAACCTTACACTTATTAACCCCTAATCTGCCGCCCCCGCTATCGCTGACCCCTGCATATTATTATTAACTCCTAATCTGCCGCTCCGTAAACCGCCGCTACTTACATTATCCCTATGTACCCCTAATCTGCTGCCCTAACATCGCCGACCCCTATATTATATTTATTAACCCCTAATCTGCCCCCCACAACGTCGCCTCCACCTGCCTACACTTATTAACCCCTAATCTGCCGACCGGACCTGAGCGCTACTATAATAAAGTTATTAACCCCTAATCCGCCTCACTAACCCTATAATAAATAGTATTAACCCCTAATCTGCCCTCCCTAACATCGCCGACACCTAACTTCAATTATTAACCCCTAATCTGCCGACTGGAGCTCACCGCTATTCTAATAAATGTATTAACCCCTAAAGCTAAGTCTAACCCTAACACCCCCCTAAGTTAAATATAATTTACATCTAACTAAATTAATTATCTCTTATTAAATAAATTATTCCTATTTAAAGCTAAATACTTACCTGTAAAATAAATCCTAATATAGCTACAATATAAATTATACTTATATTATAGCTATTTTAGGATTAATATTTATTTGACAGGCAACTTTGTAATTATTTTAACCAGGCACAATAGCTATTAAATAGTTAAGAACTATTTAATAGCTACCTAGTTAAAATAATTACAAAATTACCTGTAAAATAAATCCTAACCTAAGTTACAATTAAACCTAACACTATACTATCATTAAATTAATTAAATAAACTACCTACAATTACCTACAATTAACCTAACACTACACTATCAATAAATTAATTAAATACAATTCCTACAAATAAATACAATTAAATAAACTAGCTAAAGTACAAAAAATAAAAAAGAACTAAGTTACAAAAAATAAAAAAATATTTACAAACATAATAAAAATATTACAACAATTTTAAACTAATTACACCTACTCTAAGCCCCCTAATAAAATAACAAAGCCCCCCAAAATAAAAAAATGCCCTACCCTATTCTATATTACTAAAGTTCAAAGCTCTTTTACCTTACCAGCCCTGAACAGGGCCCTTTGCGGGGCATGCCCCAAAGAATTCAGCTCATTTGCCTGTAAAAAAAAACATACAATACCCCCCCAACATTACAACCCACCACCCACATACCCCTAATCTAACCCAAACCCCCCTTAAATAAACCTAACACTAAGCCCCTGAAGATCTTCCTACCTTATGTTCACCATACCAGGTTCACCGATCCGTCCTGAAGAGCTCCTCCGATGTCCTGATCCAAGCCCAAGCGGGGGGCTGAAGAGGTCCATGATCCGGCTCAAGTCTTCATCCAAGCGGGAGCTGAAGAGGTCCATGATCCGGATGAAGTCTTCATCCAAGCGGGAGCTGAAGAGGTCCATGATCCGGATGAAGTCTTCTATCAACGGCATCTTCAATCTTCTTTCTTCCGGATCCATCTTGCAGACCTCCGACGCGGAACATCCTCTTCTCCCGACGCCTACTAGCCGAATGACGGTTCCTTTAAGGGACGTCATCCAAGGGGCGTCCCTCGAATTCCGATTGGCTGATAGGATTCTATCAGCCAATCGGAATTAAGGTAGGAATATTCTGATTGGCTGATGGAATCAGCCAATCAGAATCAAGTTCAATCCGATTGGCTGATCCAATCAGCCAATCAGATTGAGCTCGCATTCTATTGGCTGTACAATCCTACCAGGAGGGGCAAAGTTTCCCAAACCTCAAAATGCCTATAAATACACCCCTCACCACACCCACAATTCAGTTTTACAAACTTTGCCTCCTATGGAGGTGGTGAAGTAAGTTTGTGCTAAGATTTCTACGTTGACATGCCCTTCTCAGCATTGTTGAAGCCCGATTCCTCTCAGAGTACAGCGAATGTCAGAGGGACGTGAAGGGAGTATCACCTATTGAATGCAATGGTTTTCCTCACGAGAGATCTATTTCATAGGTTCTCTGTTATCGGTCGTAGAGATTCATCTCCTACCTCCCTTTTCAGATCGACGATATACTCTCATATACCATTACCTCTACTGATAACTGTTTCAGTACTGGTTTGGCTATCTGCTTTATGTGGATGGGTGTCTTTTCGCTAAGTATGTTTTTTATTACTTAAGACACCCCAGCTATGGTTTGGCACTTTATGCATTTATATAAAGTTCTAAATATATGTATTGTACTTATATTTGCCATGAGTCAGGTTCATGTATTTCCTTGTGCAGACTGTCAGTTTCATATTTGGGGAAAATAAACATTTTAAAAGATATTTTTTCTTACCTGGGGTTTAGTCTTTTTTTCAAAATTTACTACATTTTTCTTGCAGATTGCGGGCAGTATTAGGCCCACGGGTGCGCCAAATGCTAGACTTTATTGCGTCATTCATGGCGCGAGAATTTTTGGCGCAAAAGTACGTTAGTTGACGTAAGTTCGTCATTTCTGGCGTCGTAGTTGACGGCGAGTCTTTACACATGGTTGCATCGTAAGTGACGTGAGTTTGTAATTTCCAGGAGTTGTTGGTGCCAAAAAAAATTCAGTTACGTTGTGCGTCATACTTGCAGCCTAAATTTTTCATTCATTTTATACCCCGTTGCTTTTTGCTTCTTGCCTTTCTCTATGTCAGAGGGCTATGCTTTTTGCATTTTTTCCCATTCCTGAAACTGTCATATAAGGAAATTGATAACTTTGCTTTATATGTTGTTTTTTCTTTTAAATTTAGCAAGATGTCTCAATCTGATCCTGTCTCAGAAGTATCTGTTGGAACTTTGCTGCCTGACATCGGTACTACAGAAGCTAAGTGCATTTGTTGTAAGATTGTGGAAATGTTATCTCCAAATGTAATTTGTAATAGTTGTCATGATAAACTTTTACATCCAGATAATGTGTCCATCAGTAATAGTACATTGCAGGTTGCAGTTCCTTCAACTTCTAATGTACATGATATGATGAATTTTAAAGAATTTGTTACTGATTCTATTCAGAAGGCTTTGTCTGCATTTCCGCCTTCTAATAAGCGTAAAAGGTCTTTTAAAACGTCTCATAAAGTTGATGAAATTTCAAATGACCGACAACATAATGATATATCCTCCTCTGATGAGGATCTATCTGATTCAGAAGATCCTTCCTCAGATATTGACACTGACAAATCTACTTATTTATTTAAAATTGAGTATATTCGTTCTTTGTTAAAAGAAGTGTTAATTACTTTGGATATTGAGGAAGCCAGTCCTCTTGACGTTAAGACTAGTAAACGTTTAAATGCTGTTTATAAACCTCCTGTGGTTACTCCAGAGGTTTTTCCTATTCCTAATGCTATTTCTGATATAATTTCTAAGGAATGGAATAAGCCGGGTACTTCTTTTATTCCTTCTTCAAGGTTTAAAAAATTGTATCCTTTGCCAGCAATTGCAATAGAGTTTTGGGAAAAGATCCCCAAAGTTGATGGGGCTATCTCTACTCTTGCTAAACGTATCACTATTCCTATGGAAGACAGTACTTCTTTTAAAGATCCTTTAGATAGGAAACTTGAATCTTATCTAATGAAAGCCTATTTATATTCATGTCATCTTCTAAGGCCTGCAATTTCTTTGGCTGATGTTGCGGCTGCTTCAACTTTTTGGTTGGAGAATTTAGCGCAACAAGAATTGGATTCTGACATATCTAGCATTGTTCACTTGCTGCAACATGCTAATCATTTTATTTGTGATGCCATTTTTGATATTATCAAAATTGATGTTAGATCCATGTATTTAGCTATTTTGGCTAGAAGAGCTTTGTGGCTTAATTCTTGGAATGCTGATATGACATCTAAGTCTAGATTACTATCTCTTTCTTTCCAAAGTAATAATTTATTTGGTTCTCAGTTGGATTCTATTATTTCAACTGGGGGAAAGGGAGTTTTTTTTGCCTCAGGATAAAAAACCTAAGGGTAAATCTAAGGCTTCTAACCGTTTTCGTTCCTTTCGTCAAAATAAGGAACAAAAATCTAATCCTTCACCCAAGGAATCTGTTTCCAATTGGAAGCCTTACTCAAATTGGAATAAATCCAAGCCATTTAAGAAACCAAAGTCAGCCCATAAGTCCGCATGAAATTGCGGCCCTCATTCCAGCTCAGCTGGTAGGGGGCAGATTAAGGTTTTTCAAGGATGTTTGGATAAATTCGGTCCAAAATCAATGGATTCAGAGCATTGTCTCTCAGGGGTATCGAATAGGATTCAGAGTAAGACCTCCTGTGAGAAGATTTTTTTCTCTCACGTATCCCAGCAAATCTGTTAAAAGTTCAGGCTTTTCTGAAGTGTGTTTCAGACGTGGAGTTTTCAGGGGTAATCATGCCAGTTCCTTTTCAGGAATAAGGTCTGGGGTTTTATTCAAATCTATTCATTGTCCCAAAGAAGGAAAATTCATTCAGACCAGTTCTGGATCTGAAAATTCTGAATCGTTATGTAAGAGTACCAACTTTCAAGATGGTGACTATAAGGACTATTCTGCCTTTTGTTCAGCAAGGACATTATATGTCCACAATAGACTTGCAGGATGCATACCTTCATATTCCGATTCATCCAGATCATTATCAGTTCCTGAGATTCTCTTTTCTAGACAAGCATTACCAATTTGTTGCTCTTCCATTTGGCCTAGCAACAGCTCCAAGAATCTTTTCAAAGGTTCTTGGTGTCCTGCTCACTGTAACCAGAGAGCAGGGTATTGCAGTGTTTCCTTATTTGGACGATATCTTGGTACTAGCTCAGTCTTTACGTTCTGCCGAATCTCACACGAATCAACTAGTGTTGTTTCTTCGAAAACATGGTTGGAGGATCAATTTACCAAAAAGTTTCTTGATTCCTCAGACAAAGGTCACCTTTTTAGGTTTCCAGATAGATTCAGTGTCCATGACTCTGTCTCTAATAGACAAGAGACGTTTGAAATTGGTTGCAGCCTGTCGGCACCTTCAGTCTCAGTCATTCCCTTCAGTGTCATGACTGCAGCATCGGATGCGATTCCTTTTGCTCGTTTTCACATGAGACTTCTCCAGCTTTGTATGCTGAATCAATGGTGCAGGGATTATACAAAGATATTACAATTAATATCCTTAAATCCCAATGTTCGACACTCTCTGACATGGTGGTTAAATCACCAGCGTTTAGTTCAAGGGGATTCTTTTGTTCGGCCAACCTGGACTGTGATCTCTACAGATGCAATTATTTCAGGTTGGGGAGCTGTTTGTGGATCTCTGACAGCACAACGGGTTTGGAAATCTCAAGAGGCGAGATTACCAATCAATATTTTAGAACTCCGTGCAATTTTCAGAGCTCTTCAGTTTTGGCCTCTGTTGAAGAGAGAGCCATTCATTTGTTTTCAGACAGACAATATCACAACTGTTGCATATGTCAATCATCAGGGTGGGACTCACAGTCCCCAAGCTATGAAAGAAGTATCTTGGATACTTGCTTGGGTGGAATCCAGCTCCTGTCTAATCTCTGCGGTGCATATCCCAGGTGTAGACAATTGGGAGGCGGATTTTATCAGCCGTCAGACTTTACATCCGGGGGAGTGGTCCCTCCATCCAGATGTGTTTTCTCAGATTGTTCAGATGTGGGGTCTTCCAGAGATAGATCTGATGGCCTCTCATCTAAACAAGAAACTTCCCAGATACCTGTCCAGGGCCAGGGATGTTCAGGCGGAAGCAGTGGATGCGCCGACACTTCATTGGTGTTATCAACCTGCTTATATTTTCCCGTCTCTAGTTCTTCTTCCGAGAGTGATCTCCAAAATCATCATGGAGCAATAGTTTGTGTTGCTGGTGGCTTCAGCATGGCCTCACAGGTTTTGGTATGCGGATCTTGTTCGAATGTCCAGTTGCCAACTTTGGCCACTTCCGTTAAGGCCGGACCTACTGTCTCAAGGTCCGTTTTTCCATCAGGATCTCAAATCATAGAGGTTTCTCTGACTCAGTGATTAATACTATGTTACAAGCTCGTAAATCTGTCTCTAGAAAGATTTATTATCGAGTTTGGAAGACTTACATTTCATGGTGTTCTTCTCATAAATTCTCTTGGCATTCTTTTAGAATTCCTAGAATTTTACAGTTTCTTCAGGATGGTTTGGATAAGGGTTTGTCTGCAAGTTCCTTGAAGGGACAAATCTCTGCTCTTTCTGTCTTATTTCACAGAAAGATTGCTAAACTTCCTGATATTCACTGTTTTGTTCAGGATTTAGTTTGCATTGCCTGTCATTAAATCAATTTCTCCTCCTTGGAGTCTTAATTTGGTTTTGAGGGCATTACAGGCTCCTCCATTTGAGCCTATGCATTCTTTGGACATTAAATTACTTTCTTGGAAAGTGTTGTTCCTTTTGGCCATCTCTTCTGCTAGAAGAGTTTCTGAGCTATCTGCTCTTTCTTGTGAATCTCCTTTTCTGATTTTTCATCAGGATAAGGCGGTTTTGTGGACTTCATTTAAATTTTTACCTAAAGTTGTGAATACTAACAACATTAGTAGAGATATTGTTGTCCCTTCTTTGTGTCCTAATCCTAAGAATTCTTTGGAAAGATCTTTACATTCTTTGGATGTGGTAAGAGCTTTGAAATATTATGTTGAAGCTACAAAAGATTTCAGGAAGACTTCTAGTCTATTTGTTATATTTTCTGGTCCTATGAAATGTCAGAAGGCTTCTGCTATTTCTTTGGCTTCTTGGTTAAAGCTTTTGATTCATCAAGCCTATTTAGAGTCGGGTCAGGCCCCGCCTCAGAGAATTACAGCTCATTCTACCAGATCAGTCTCCACTTGTGGGCTTTTAAGAATGAAGCTTCAGTGGATCAAATTTGCAGAGCGGCAACTTGTTCTTCTTTACATACATTTACTAAATTCTACTGTTTTGATGTATTTGCTTCTACTGAAGCAGTTTTTGGCAGAAAAGTTCTTCAGGCAGCTGTTTCAGTTTTCTTGTCATTTAAAGAATAAATTTATATTTTGGGTTGTGGATTATTTTTTCAGCGGATTATGGCTGTTGTTTATTTTTTATCCCTCCTTCTCTAGTGACTCTTGGGTGGAGTTCCACATCTTGGGTATTGATATCCCATACGTCACTAGCTCATGGACTCTTGCCAATTACATGAAAGAAAACATAATTTATGTAAGAATTTACCTGATAAATTCATTTCTTTCATATTGGCAAGAGTCCATGAGGCCCACCCTTTTTTATGGTGGTTATGATTTTTTTGTATAAAGCACAATTATTTCCAAATTCCTTTGTTGATGCTTTTTACTCCTTTCTTTATCACACCACGACTTGGGTATTCATTAAACTGAATTGTGGGTGTGGTGAGGGGTGTATTTATAGGAATTTTGAGGTTTGGGAAACTTTGCCCCTCCTGGTAGGATTGTATATCCCATACGTCACTAGCTTATGGACTCTTGCCAATATGAAAGAAATAAATTTATCAGGTAAATTCTTACATAAATTATGTTTTTTTCACATACCTACAACTTCCGACATGATCGAGAAAATAGATTGGAAAAGTTCTGAACTTAACTCTATGGGGCTGATTTACCAAGTGCCTGTCCGTCATGATCCGCTCAGCGGTTTGTGTCCGACAGACATCGCTGAATGCCGACAGCATACGCTGTCTGCATTTAACATTGCAAATATAAGAATAAAAACTCCAATTAAGATTAGCATGTTGATTTCATAAACATATTTGTGTGCGCGCAATGTGGATTAGAACATTGTTCACACGCTCAAAAGAGATCTCTATAAATGTGTTGTAGTATTTTTTTTTCATGTGTTCGTGAAGCTATTTCTGCATTTTATTGATGTTAATTTTGTAATATTCGCATCTGCAATATAATCAAATTATTCAAAAGTATTGCCCACGTAATTACTGTCTAAACAGCTGCTTGTTCGCAATTTTACATAATGCCTCCACCATGTTTAAAACATAATCATAATGAGCACACGTTTGTGTAGTAGTCTCCAACATGACGTTTGCTCAGTGTTATAGTTTCAGTAGCAGTATTCTGAGTTACCCATTTTTTCAGGGTGTGCATATGGTAACATGCATTGCTCCCCAGGACAGCACACGTATATTGGGGCTGGAGATCACTGTTCCTGTTTCCCTCAGCACACCCTGCAGCATGTATAAGTCGTGTCTATAAAACCATGGCCGAGGTGTCAACCCTAGGCATACTCCAGCAATCATTGTAAACTGTGCTAAAGATGTAAATCCAATTAAAGTGAACATTGTCCTTTCTTGTGATGACTCTATAATTCAATTTTGTATCTGCATATGGTTGATGTGTTAACCCCTTCACTACCGGGATTTTCAGAGAAAAAGTTGCCCAAAATACAGAAGAATTTCCACTCCATTTAAGCAGAAATAGAGCTTTGTATTTTTTTATTCATAATACCTATCAAAACTATATATATTTTTTTAGAAGACAACCCAAAGTATTGATCTAAGCCCATGTTAGTATATTTAATGCCACTGTGAAAAAACATGTGTTACTATATCACTGATCAGTGTTACAATGTACAAAACAATAAACAACAAAATATATAAAAAATGTGAAACAATATAACATTGTGTATTAAAATAAGAAAGGATATAGTCCTAATATCTTTTCACTTTGATACGTAGAAATCTCTATAGTGAATTACTGTTTCATTCAGCAACCAAACGGTATTGAAACTTTACTCACGTGTGACAGAGCTATAACTGATCTCTCAGGATGTAGACGTTTGTTAATCACTTACTCCCAGGTAAGAAGCGGATGGATTAAAAGTATCATAAATTTATTACAATGTTAAAAGCACAACATGATATAAGCACAGAGGCAACAAAGGACTAGTTAACTATAAATCCAGGTCTTCGACTCGACAAAATGCTCACTCTCACTTAGCGTTTTACAGACGATAATGAAACCAGCAAGTCTGTGTAACGATAAGTCCCACCTTTTGTGATGTCATGTATATTTGCAAAGTAAACCTCCGATGTACGTTTCACTGATCATTAAGTTTTTTTTCAAGGAGTATACTCTTGTCCATCTTGTTCTTCGATTTATAGGCCTTTCTACCTCCTTATTGGTGGAATCTTTTCACTCATTTAGTCTTTTACCATCTTATCCACAGGTAAGGATTGAATAACCAGTAAAATGCATCATACATGATTGCTATAAATTTCAAACATGAAATCATACTATACATATGCATAACCCATTGAACACATTAAATATAAATACAATTTTAAAACATATAAAAAAATTGTAAATGATTAAAATCCGATATAGGATTCGAACCTGGAACCTCCTGACCACTAGACCAATTAAGATTTTTTTTTCTAGTTAACTTGCAAGAATTTATATTTATCTTGTTAAATCACCGTTATCTAACTTAAATGGATCTAAATTTATTTACATAAATTTAAAAAAAATGAAAATACATCCAAAGATAGAGAAATTAATAAATATAAAAATGAGAAAATCATATAATGTAAGAAAAGTTGTTAAAAAACAAGATGATAGAGATTAGGTAAAAGTAAGAGGCAATAGAAATAATGATAAAAAGCAAAACCCAAAAATTACCCCAAATAGACTTGAATTTAATATCACATCGCAATTAAAGATAACTATGAAGTGTTAAGTACAGATGAAGATGAACCAGATTTTTTTTTTAAAAAAGAGGAAAGAGAAAATTGAAACAAAAATCAAAGACTCTACAAAAGAAAAGAAAGGGAGGAAAGGACAAAGCAGAAAACAGAAAGAGGAGGTGAAAATGAGGGTCTTAATTTTGCAAGGTTCACAATAGAAAAAGCGCAATTTTACACTCAACTGTAATCTAGCCTTAAATATTTGAATGAATCCAAGATGGTCTTGATACTGAAACAGGCTAAATAATCTGATATTTTGGACTCTTATCAACCAATTTCCCTTCTAAATAATGACTACAAAATATTTACTTAAATCCTAGCCATAATATTGCAAACAGTTATGGATGAATTTATCCATCCAGATTAAATGGGTGTCATCATGTAAATATGTGCCATTGTTGTTCCTCAGTACACTTGCTTTGTTTCCTTAAATACTTATTCTTACACTGTTCCTTTAAGTATATTCACAAGCATTGTCTGATGATGTCACAGTTACTCTGAATAGAACACAGCTGCACCTGTATTTAGGTGCTTGGATATTGTCAAGCTTACTCTCAGAGTTTGCCTTCCTGTTTGTTTGTTTTTTTATTGATTTGTGAATTCCTCTACAACTGCCTCTGCAGAGCCTGTTTTACTTTTCCTGTTTGGTATTTATCATTCCTGTCGGGTGGATCAATTTACCTGCTGCCATAACCCTTCATCTCTACTTCAGGAGTTTTTTGTTAGGAATACAAAGTGATCTCTTATGTTATAAGGTAATAAGTACTTTGCCTATGCCACAGATTGTGCCTGTAATAACTATCAGTTGCAGTGATTGCTACAAATTGATTCCTCCTAACGTCAGTGCGGAAACTGTTACAAGCATCTGTTATATATATTTATAAACTGTTGCACACTTTCTGCCAATAGTAATCCTATTCTTCTGCTTAATTGTTTACACATCACACTCTGTTATAAATAACAGTGTAGTTGTTACTCAATTTCAAACTATATAAAACTGTGGAGATTCATCTGGGTTTAACTCTGTGAATAGTTTATCCCTACTAGTCCCCACAAACATAACCTCTCAATATACTGAATTTAGTTTGCACTATAACTTATCAAAACAACTAGATGCATTTGTTGACAATGGGGTTTATTAAAAGTAGGACATTAACTTTGAATATTAGGAAATTAAATTTCTTTCTAATGACACGGTGAGTCCACAGATCATCTAATTACTATTGGGATATTCACCTCCTGGCCAGCAGGAGGCGGCAAAGAGCACCACAGCAAAGCTGTTAAATATCACCTCCCTTCCCTCCAACCCCAGTCATTCTCTTTTCCTATGTTAGAGTAAGGAAGTGGTAAAGTTAGATGCTGGAAAGATTCTTCAATCAAGATTTTATTATTTTATTTGCAGTACTAGTATATGCTGTTTTTCCTCCAAGTTGTAGCTATAGTCCATTTCAGTCTCTTCAGTAGAGCATTGGTGGCTTTTAAGCAAAGGGAACTTGTGGGACATAATTCTCACTGCGCCTCCCTCATATTTAAATAAAAGTTGCTGCCCTTATTATTTTCCACAGGTCAATGGGATGGAAAGGACCTCTCCAAACCTAATTAGCTGCCTTGCTGCCAGGCAGATTTTATTGAGGTAAGTGCTAATTTATTTTCTTAAGCAGCTTTAAGGAAAAAAATGGCACTTTACTATTTCCCTAACAGGGATATTTAATACATTACTACTCCTAGTGTTGTAGGGGGATTATGTATGGCAGTTTTGCAGGCACTGGGGACTTGAGGAGAACTTGGCTCATTTTGGTGGTTTTATTAGGGCTTGTGTGAGGTAAAAATGTATCTGTTGCACACTTATTTTTATCTCACTTCCTGTATATGGAGGAGAGCGATCTGCATGTTAACGTTTTTCAAATCAAACGGTTATTTGCTAGCCTGACATTTCTGAAATGGCTCCATTTTGAATTTAAGAATCAGTTATTTCGTTATCCTGCTAGGATAGGCACCTCAGCAAAGCTATAGCTGAGGTGTTATTAAGATGTTTTTATTTCACATATCTTGAAAAATAAAGCAGTAACGTTTTTGTTTTTATTAAAAAAATAAAGCAGTAACGTTTTTGCATTGCATCAAAAATAAAGCAGTTTCTTTCTAAAATTTAAAGAGAGAGTAACGTTTTTTTTCTTTATTAAATTTGTTCATAATTTAATTATTTAATTATTTATTCTGTTAAGATGGACAAAGACTTTGTTGTAGATTACGGATGTCCTTTATGTTTGAATGCTAATATTGAACCACCAATTACTTTTTGTTCCTCATGTGTTGAGAGAACTTAACATTTTAAGGATAGACTTTTTGAGCCAATATTGTCTAAGACGGATGCTGTCCAGGAGTCTTTTGACAATGTTCAAAATATGCCGCATTTTTCTCCTCAGGTGTCCCAAATTGTAGTACCCATTAATTCAGTGCCCTGCGCTTCCTCTCAAGCTCCGGCTGGGGTCTCCTTGGAAGACATTGCTTCTCTCATGTCTTCTGCAGTTTCTGATGCTTTTCCCATGTTACAGGGAAAGCACAAGAGGAAGTCTAAAGAATCAGTGCGTAAGGTGTCTGACTCGGTCATGGCTATTCCGAATATTTCCTCTCATAGATCTGATGGGGAGGATTCTTCGGTAGCATCTGAGGGTGAGATCTCAGATTCTGACAGTGTAATTCCTTCCTCTGATGCTGAAGTTGTATCCTTCAGGTTTAAGCTAGAGCACCTCTGTTTACTACTCAAGGAGGTTTTGGCTACTCTGGACGACTCTGACATTACTGTCGTCATCAACCCAAAAAAATCTAGCAAACTTAACAAGTACTGAGAAAATTGCATTGTCTTGGAGGAAGAGGAGGAGACTGTGCATAGGCTGCACCTGTGCATTAGTGCACCTGAGCACCTGTACAGACATCACTCCCCTGCAGTTACACCTTGGCGGTTTGTAGCGCTTGGATCCTTCATGTTAGAAGGAAATTCTGCAGCTGGTTAAAGCCAACACACCAGCTACCCTCCACAGCGTAAACTGATATCATACTCCTAAGATAAAAGACCTTTCTCTGGAGAGACTAATAACCCATTTGAGCATTTTACTGGGTAAACTTACCATAATGACAGAATAATACCCTGGCTAGCAGCACAAGTGAAGCGCTGACTTTTTTTCTTACAAATCTTGTTGGAGGAAATGCCGGGCTAACCAGACTTAGCAATCCGCAGCATAACAGCACCAAGAAGCAGCCTGCCTTGAATTATTCCCCCTTGCTAAACTGAAGCGCGGACCCTCACAGCAACTTACCGGCACCTGACCTGCCTCGGGGGCAATCAAGCCCGCTCCCACCCACCGGTGCTGTGTGTGGTGAGCGGATGGATCATTGAGCTCAGCGCGGAGGATAGTGAACCTGGTTTAATTTCCTCCTCTCCACCCCCGGAACTGCGCGGAGGGATTCGGAGACGGAGGCACTCAGCATACTGGGACCTGCTGAGACCAGCTGGAAGGACACCCCGCTAAGCCCAGTAAGCGTATAAAGATTGCAAAGAGTTTGAAAGGTTGGGATTCAGAACAAACTTTCTTTTTTGCTCCATACCCAACTTCAACTTGAAGCACAAGGAACATATTGGGGTAAGGGGGAATAATCTGTGTCTTTGTACCTGATCTCTGGCTTATGCTAAAGTTGAAATATTGAAGGCATTTAACTGAAATTGACTTTTCTATCCTACAAGTTTTGCTGCTTAAAAAAAAAAAAAAAAAAAAAACCTGCTTAAGAAGTTAAAATCAAGCTACTTCGAGAACAACTTCCCCTTTAATGAATAAAAGGCATAGCAAGGAAGTAAAATTATCTACAAAAACTATAAGAACTCTTTTCTATCTTTGCCTTAATAACGGACTAAAGTATGCTTAATAGCTAGATTCATATGTAACTGGCATAAGAACTACCTTTGTATTTATTAATCTCAGTAAGAACTGCAGCAAGGCTTTTTGGCCTATAGGAACTTAGATTATTTTTTAAATGAAATCAGGAACTGGGTATTACTTTAATATCTAAAAATTAAGTATCTGTGCAGCCTTTTTTTTCTATCTTTATAACATGATATATTTTCTACTTATTGGCAAACATAGAACCCATTCTTTCCAGTGAGCCTGTTAACCTCACTAAAAAGGGAATTTGTATTACTCTTTAGAAAAAATACCAGAATTTGTTACAACTTATAATAATTGTATAATTGAATGGCTTATCCCTGTTATTGTAGTCACTAAATTTCTTTACTAGATATTTAAAGGAAAAACTATAGAGGTGAGATTTATAGGGGTGATATATAATTTACAAATAGTCTGTATTTTAACTAATTGAGAGCCTAAGCCTAAAGGACCAGAAATCTGTCACATTATAAACCATAGCACCTGTAAGAATACTGATACAATAGTTACTCAAAAAATTAAGATCTTGCTGCAGAGGCTGTAATATCTCTTAAAGAACAGATCTATATTAAGCATACAAAGTTGAAATTTAGTATTCCAAAATCATATAAGCAATTAGAAAAGGCTTCTACATGAGATCTCTGCCTCTTTCTTTGGAGCTAGTGAACTGGCTGTGTTAATTAATAGCTCATGGTTTAATGAGAATCTTTCTTTTCTTTAGCACAGTAGTCTCTATTTACATTCCCTGCCAATTCTGGTCCAAACTCACATAAGAACATATTAATCACCCCTTTTCTTTTTTTATCCCCACACTCACTCCCAGCATTTTTTTTTTTATTTATTTATTTTATTTATTTATTTTTTACTCTCAGCACCTCCTTTTTTTTTTTTTTTTTTTTTTTCTCTCACACGCACACACATTGAACCCTTTTGCTTTTCTCTCTCTTTCTGAGTATATGGACAAATATATCACTTCCCCCACTTGCACTCCCAAGACTAATTCATGTATGGCAGCAAAATCAAAGGAGCGCAGAACAAAAAACACCATAGAGACCCCTGTAGCACCATACGACTCTATTGCTCAATCACAGAGCATAAGCTCCATAGAATCTCAAAACACACAATCTTTAGTCTCTAGTATCCTAGAGGCCATATCACCTAAATTTGATTCCCTAAAAAATGAAATAAAGCAGGACATCGCATCACTAGCAATAGAAGTGAAACAGTTCGCTGGGAGACTACAAGAAATAGAACAGAGAATTTCTGATCTTGAGGATAAGACAAATATTCAGACCCCAAAAATTGAGGGAAACCAAAAGTTAATAAATAAACTCCAAGCTAAAATAGATGATCTTGAGAATAGGGCAAGGAGGAATAATTTAAGAATTATAGGATACCCAGAATCTGTACAGCAAGAAGATCTAATGAAATTCATGACACTCACACTCCCTCAATTGCTGAACATTCCCCCACCACCTACGCCTTTTCTGATAGAGAGAGTTCACAGATTGGGGAGATCTCCAAATGTCTCTAAACCAAGACCAATTATCGCAAAATTTTTAAATTATCAGGATAAATTGCTGTTTATGCAATATTACCGAAAAAAGCAGCTCTTGGTCTATGAGGGCTCAAAGATATTGTTATTTCAAGATTTCTCTATGGAGATATCTTCTAAGAGAAAGGATCTCTCCTCAGTCTGTGGAAAAATGCTAAAGGTCGGCTGGCAAGCCACAGTTATCTATCCTGCTAGGCTCAAGGTAACTGTAGAAGGTCAAACATTTTTTTTTCAAACAGTAGCCGAGGCAGAGAAAAAATTAGCAGAGCATGGGTTTTAACCATCGCTTAGATAAATTTTTTCTATGTTTCTTTTTCTCCCATACCATCAATAAATTCTTGCATATCTATACCATGATATTAATAATAGATAAACTTTTTGTAATTCCAGAGCTGAGGGAGACCTTTATTTCTTTCCTTTTTTTCTCCTTATTTATTTTTTTTTTTTTTTTGTTGCATATCTGCTACATACACTAATAAATATATACTAGATGGGTAAAAATCTTAGACTCACAACATGGAACATAGGGGGAATTACATCCCCTATTAAACGAAAAATGATTTTATCACACCTACAAAGGATTAATACATCAATAGCACTAATTCAAGAGACACATTTAAATCTAGAGGAATCCATGAAACTTAAATCGACATGGGTGTCAGAAGTAATTTGCGCTCCGACCTCCAATAGAAAAAACGGGGTAGCTTTTTTACTAGGAAAAAAATTAGTATATGACAAACTACTCACAATAGTAGACTTAGAAAGCAGATATTTAATACTAAAATTGAAAATAGCAGGATCTATATATACAATATGCAACTTATATGCCCCCAACACAATTAAACCAGAATTCTGGGACTCCCTCCAATCTCAACTACTTCAAGTAGCAGAAGGTTATGTAATAGTTGCAGGTGATTTTAATATGGCACCCCGATGTCCCCTCGATAGACTGAGAAGAGGTACTGCGCAAAAAAACAACTAAAAAACACTATCTTTCAAAATCTAGCCGTCAGAGATATCTGGCAGGTCCAAAACCCGGATTTAAAAAATTATACATGTTATTCAAAGGCATTTAAATCATTATCCAGAATTGATCTTATTTTAGTAAATGATAGCTTATATCAAAGAGGAGCCAGAGCTACCATTTCAGAAATTTGTATCTCAGATCACGCTCCTGTGATGCTAGATATCCCAGTAAATAATCTATCTACAAGAAGAGCGCGTTTTTTTCTATCCAAAATATTTAAATAACGATCCGAAATTCAGTAATTGGCTAAAAAATAAACTAGAAGAATTTTTTCAGTTTAATATTGGATCAGTATCTAACTTCTCAGTTGTCTGGGAGACAGCGAAAGCGGTATTAAGGGGAGAAATCATCGCCTATATGGCGAGGGGCAAGCGTAATTCTCGATTAAAGGAAAAGCAAATAACAGCAGCAGTAAGTAATGCTTATAACAGATTTTTAAATTTTCAATCAGAAGAAAACTGGACTAGATATGCCAAATTGAAAAAAGAACGGGATTCCTTCTTAACAGCCTCAACAATTCGATCAGAACTAAAATATCAAGCGAACCTATATAAATATGGAAATAAATCAGGTAAGCTGCTATCTAAACTAGTAAAAAAACTTTAAACAATCACCAACAATAGAATCAATACAGATCAAGGATAGTCATCTGAATGCCCCAGAAGACATATTGGAATCTTTTTACCAACATTATAAAATAATTTATTCATCTACACCTATGGATAAGTCGGCTAGGGATGTGTTCTGGAAAGACTTAAAGATCACGAAATTCAAATCTGAGTTCAGCCAGAAATTAAATGGGCCTATTTCTGAGCTCGAAGTCGCAAAAGCTATCCAATCATTAAAACTTGAGAAAGCTCCAGGTCCGGACGCAATGCCTAACGATTTTTATAAAATCATGGCACCTACCTTAATTCCCCACTTAACTAAACTCTTTAACCAATATTTCTCAGGCGAGGTCCAAATACCAAATAAATTTTTAGAATCTAATACTATCTTTTTACTTAAACCTGGGAAAGATCCAGCGAACAGGGACTCATATAGACCAATAGCACTGTTAAACTCCGATTATAAGATATTCACATCAATTTTAGCAGCAAGATTACAAGAGGGGATAGCAGATGTCATTCATAAAGACCAAGTGGGCTTTATTCGCAACCGCAGTTCAGCAGCAAAAATTAGGCAATTACTTCTAATTATTGACTACTTTAAGAATGTCGAAGAGAGTACATTGAAAGAACAGTCTGATGCCGCAATATTAGCGGTAGACGCTGAAAAGGCATTTGATCGTGTTAATCACGAGTTCTTATTAGATGCCGTACAATGCTTTGGAATTGATAACAAATTTTATAAACTGGTGGAAAATATATGTTTATATTCATCCACGAGTCTAGTTATTAATGGGCATGTATCAGATACAATTAGAATGGAAAGAGGAACCCGTCAAGGATGTCCTCTTTCACCTCTGTTATTCGACCTAGCAATTGAACCACTTGCATTGAAAGTTAGACATCAGAATGAGGGAATAAAAATTCATAAAAAAGAGGTGAAGGTCTCCCTATATGCCGATGACCTGCTACTATATATCTCAAACACATCGTCAAATATTCCCAAATTTAATAAAATAGTAGATTTATACGGTCGATGTTCAGGATATAAAATAAACAACACAAAGTCTGAACTATTGTGGCTGAGGAAAACGAAATTCTCCTACACAAAACATCCTTACAAACTAGTTAGAAGTTCCTTTAGGTATCTAGGAATCATAATATCAGATAATCCTAAAGATTGGTACTCTCTAAATAACATAATTTATGTAAGAACTTACCTGATAAATTCATTTCTTTCATATTAACAAGAGTCCATGAGCTAGTGACGTATGGGATATACATTCCTACCAGGAGGGGCAAAGTTTCCCAAACCTTAAAATGCCTATAAATACACCCCTCACCACACCCACAAATCAGTTTAACGAATAGCCAAGAAGTGGGGTGATAAGAAAAAGTGCGAAGCATATAAAATAAGGAATTGGAATAATTGTGCTTTATACAAAAAAATCATAACCACCACAAAAAAGGGTGGGCCTCATGGACTCTTGTTAATATGAAAGAAATGAATTTATCAGGTAAGTTCTTACATAAATTATGTTTTCTTTCATGTAATTAACAAGAGTCCATGAGCTAGTGACGTATGGGATAATGACTACCCAAGATGTGGATCTTTCCACACAAGAGTCACTAGAGAGGGAGGGATAAAATAAAGACAGCCAATTCCTGCTGAAAATAATCCACACCCAAAATAAAGTTTAACAAAAAACATAAGCAGAAGATTCAAACTGAAACCGCTGCCTGAAGAACTTTTCTACCAAAAACTGCTTCAGAAGAAGAAAATACATCAAAATGGTAGAATTTAGTAAAAGTATGCAAAGAAGACCAAGTTGCTGCTTTGCAGATCTGGTCAACCGAAGCTTCATTCCTAAACGCCCAGGAAGTAGATACTGACCTAGTAGAATGAGCTGTAATTCTTTGAGGCGGAGTTTTACCCGACTCAACATAGGCAAGATGAATTAAAGATTTCAACCAAGATGCCAAAGAAATGGCAGAAGCTTTCTGGCCTTTCCTAGAACCGGAAAAGATAACAAATAGACTAGAAGTCTTACGGAAAGATTTCGTAGCTTCAACATAATATTTCAAAGCTCTAACAACATCCAAAGAATGCAATGATTTCTCCTTAGAATTCTTAGGATTAGGACATAATGAAGGAACCACAATTTCTCTACTAATGTTGTTGGAATTCACAACTTTAGGTAAAAATTCAAAAGAAGTTCGCAACACCGCCTTATCCTGATGAAAAATCAGAAAAGGAGACTCACACGAAAGAGCAGATAATTCAGAAACTCTTCTAGCAGAAGAGATGGCCAAAAGGAACAAAACTTTCCAAGAAAGTAATTTAATGTCCAATGAATGCATAGGTTCAAACGGAGGAGCTTGAAGAGCTCCCAGAACCAAATTCAAACTCCAAGGAGGAGAAATTGACTTAATGACAGGTTTTATACGTACCAAAGCTTGTACAAAACAATGAATATCAGGAAGAATAGCAATCTTTCTGTGAAAAAGAACAGAAAGAGCAGAGATTTGTCCTTTCAAAGAACTTGCGGACAAACCCTTATCCAAACCATCCTGAAGAAATTGTAAAATTCTCGGTATTCTAAAAGAATGCCAAGAAAAATGATGAGAAAGACACCATGAAATATAAGTCTTCCAGACTCTATAATATATCTCTCGAGATACAGATTTACGAGCCTGTAACATAGTATTAATCACGGAGTCAGAGAAACCTCTATGACCAAGAATCAAGCGTTCAATCTCCATACCTTTAAATTTAAGGATTTCAGATCCGGATGGAAAAAAGGACCTTGTGACAGAAGGTCTGGTCTTAACGGAAGAGTCCATGGCTGGCAAGATGCCATCCGGACAAGATCCGCATACCAAAACCTGTGAGGCCATGCCGGAGCTATTAGCAGAACAAACGAGCATTCCCTCAGAATCTTGGAGATTACTCTTGGAAGAAGAACTAGAGGCGGAAAGATATAGGCAGGATGATACTTCCAAGGAAGTGATAATGCATCCACTGCCTCCGCCTGAGGATCCCGGGATCTGGACAGATACCTGGGAAGTTTCTTGTTTAGATGAGAGGCCATCAGATCTATCTCTGGGAGCCCCCACAATTGAACAATCTGAAGAAATACCTCTGGGTGAAGAGACCATTCGCCCGGATGCAACGTTTGGCGACTGAGATAATCCGCTTCCCAATTGTCTACACCTGGGATATGAACCGCAGAGATTAGACAGGAGCTGGATTCCGCCCAAACCAAAATTCGAGATACTTCTTTCATAGCCAGAGGACTGTGAGTCCCTCCTTGATGATTGATGTATGCCACAGTTGTGACATTGTCTGTCTGAAAACAAATGAACGATTCTCTCTTCAGAAGAGGCCAAAACTGAAGAGCTCTGAAAATTGCACGGAGTTCCAAAATATTGATTGGTAATCTCACCTCCTGAGATTCCCAAACTCCTTGTGCCGTCAGAGATCCCCACACAGCTCCCCAACCTGTGAGACTTGCATCTGTTGAAATTACAGTCCAGGTCGGAAGAACAAAAGAAGCCCCCTGAATTAAACGATGGTGATTTGTCCACCACGTTAGAGAGTGTCGAACAATCGGTTTTAAAGATATTAATTGAGATATCTTCGTGTAATCCCTGCACCATTGGTTCAGCATACAGAGCTGAAGAGGTCGCATGTGAAAACGAGCAAAGGGGATCGCGTCCGATGCAGCAGTCATAAGACCTAGAATTTCCATGCATAAGGCTACCGAAGGGAATGATTGTGACTGAAGGTTTCGACAAGCTGTAATCAATTTTAGACGTCTCTTGTCTGTTAAAGACAGAGTCATGGACACTGAATCTATCTGGAAACCCAGAAAGGTTACCCTTGTTTGAGGAATCAAAGAACTTTTTGGTAAATTGATCCTCCAACCATGATCTTGAAGAAACAACACAAGTCGATTCGTATGAGACTCTGCTAAATGTAAAGACGGAGCAAGTACCAAGATATCGTCCAAATAAGGAAATACCACAATACCCTGTTCTCTGATTACAGACAGAAGGGCACCGAGAATCTTTGTGAAAATTCTTGGAGCTGTAGCAAGGCCAAACGGTAGAGCCACAAATTGGTAATGCTTGTCTAGAAAAGAGAATCTCAGGAACTGATAATGATCTGGATGAATCGGAATATGCAGATATGCATCCTGTAAATCTATTGTGGACATATAATTCCCTTGCTGAACAAAAGGCAATATAGTCCTTACAGTTACCATCTTGAACGTTGGTATCCTTACATAACGATTCAATAATTTTAGATCCAGAACTGGTCTGAAGGAATTCTCCTTCTTTGGTACAATGAAGAGATTTGAATAAAACCCCATCCCCTGTTCCGGAACTGGAACTGGCATAATTACTCCAGCCAACTCTAGATCTGAAACACAATTCAGAAATGCTTGAGCTTTCACTGGATTTACTGGGACATGGGAAAGAAAAAATCTCTTTGCAGGAGGTCTCATCTTGAAACCAATTCTGTACCCTTCTGAAACAATGTTCTGAATCCAAAGATTGTGAACAGATTTGATCCAAATTTCTTTGAAAAAACGTAACCTGCCCCCTACCAGCTGAACTGGAATGAGGGCCGTACCTTCATGTGAACTTAGAAGCAGGCTTTGCCTTTCTAGCAGGCTTGGATTTATTCCAGACTGGAGATGGTTTCCAAACTGAAACTGCTCCTGAGGACGAAGGATCAGGCTTTTGTTCTTTGTTGAAACGAAAGGAACGAAAACGATTGTTAGCCCTGTTTTTACCTTTAGATTTTTTATCCTGTGGTAAAAAAGTTCCTTTCCCACCAGTAACAGTTGAAATAATAGAATCCAACTGAGAACCAAATAATTTGTTTCCCTGGAAAGAAATAGAAAGTAGAGTTGATTTAGAAGCCATATCAGCATTCCAAGTCTTAAGCCATAAAGCTCTTCTGGCTAAGATAGCCAGAGACATAAATCTAACATCAACTCTAATAATATCAAAAATGGCATCACAGATGAAATTATTAGCATGCTGGAGAAGAATAATAATATCATGAGAATCACGATTTGTTACTTGTTGCGCTAGAGTTTCCAACCAAAAAGTTGAAGCTGCAGCAACATCAGCCAATGATATAGCAGGTCTAAGAAGATTACCTGAACATAGATAAGCTTTTCTTAGAAAAGATTCAATTTTTCTATCTAAAGGATCCTTAAACGAGGTACCATCTGACGTAGGAATGGTAGTACGTTTAGCAAGGGTAGAAATAGCCCCATCAACTTTAGGGATTTTGTCCCAAAATTCTAACCTGTCAGGCGGAACAGGATATAATTGCTTAAAACGTTTAGAAGGAGTAAATGAATTACCCAATTTATCCCATTCCTTAGCAATTACTGCAGAAATAGCATTAGGAACAGGAAAGACTTCTGGAATAACCGCAGGAGCTTTAAAAACCTTATCCAAACGTATAGAATTAGTATCAAGAGGACTAGAATCCTCTATTTCTAAAGCAATTAGTACTTCTTTAAGTAAAGAGCGAATAAATTCCATCTTAAATAAATATGAAGATTTATCAGCATCAATCTCTGAGACAGAATCCTCTGAACTAGAAGAGTCCAAAGAATCAGAATGATGGTGTTCATTTAAAAATTCATCTGTAGAGAGAGAAGATTTAAAAGACTTTTTACGTTTACTAGAAGGAGAAATAACAGACAAAGCCTTCTTTATGGATTCAGAAACAAAATCTCTTATGTTATCAGGAACATTCTGCACCTTAGATGTTGAGGGAACTGCAACAGGCAATGGTACATCACTAAAGGAAATATTATCTGCTTTAACAAGTTTGTCATGACAATTAATACAAACAACAGCTGGAGAAATAGCTACCAAAAGTTTACAGCAGATACACTTAGCTTTGGTAGATCCAGCAGGCAGTGGTTTTCCTGTAGTATCTTCTGGCTCAGATGCAACGTGAGACATCTTGCAATATGTAAGAGAAAAAACAACATATAAAGCAAAATAAATCAAATTCCTTATAAGACAGTTTCAGGAATGGGAAAAAAATGCCAAACATCAAGCTTCTAGCAACCAGAAGCAAATGAAAATGAGACTGAAATAATGTGGAGACAAAAGCGACGCCCATATTTTTTGGCGCCAAATAAGACGCCCACATTATTTGGCGCCTAAATGCTTTTGGCGCCAAAAATGACGCCACATCCGGAACGCCGACATTTTTGGCGCAAAATAACGTCAAAAAATGACGCAACTTCCGGCGACACGTATGACGCCGGAAACGGAAATGAATTTTTGCGCCAAAAAAATCCGCGCCAAAAATGACGCAATAAAATGAAGCATTTTCAGCCCCCGCGAGCCTAACAGCCCACAGGGAAAAAAGTCAAATTTTTGAGGTAAGACAAAATATGATAATTTAAAGCATAATCCCAAATATGAAACTGACTGTCTGGAAATAAGGAAAGTTGAACATTCTGAGTCAAGGCAAATAAATGTTTGAATACATATATTTAGAACTTTATAAATAAAGTGCCCAACCATAGCTTAGAGTGTCACAGAAAATAAGACTTACTTACCCCAGGACACTCATCTACATGTTTGTAGAAAGCCAAACCAGTACTGAAACGAGAATCAGTAGAGGAAATGGTAAATATAAGAGTATATCGTCGATCTGAAAAGGGAGGTAAGAGATGAATCTCTACGACCGATAACAGAGAACCTTATGAAATAGACCCCGTAGAAGGAGATCACTGCATTCAATAGGCAATACTCTCCTCACATCCCTCTGACATTCACTGCACGCTGAGAGGAAAACCGGGCTCCAACTTGCTGCGGAGCGCATATCAACGTAGAATCTAGCACAAACTTACTTCACCACCTCCCTTGGAGGCAAAGTTTGTAAAACTGATTTGTGGGTGTGGTGAGGGGTGTATTTATAGGCATTTTAAGGTTTGGGAAACTTTGCCCCTCCTGGTAGGAATGTATATCCCATACGTCACTAGCTCATGGACTCTTGTTAATTACATGAAAGAAATATCTCCTATATTAAAACAAGCTCTGAGCTATATGAAGAATTGGCAACATCTGCCACTCTCCATCTCAGGGCGAATAGCTCTTTACAAAATGACTATCCTTCCCAAGATTCTCTATATCTTGCAGAACCTTCCTGTTCTGATTAAAATATATGATATAAAGAAATTTAATTCTACTCTTAGAAGTTTTATATGGTATTCAAAAAAACCTAGAATTTCACTTAAAAAACTAGCCTTCCCTAAACAATATGCCGGACTGGCACTCTCTGATCTGCATTCCTATAATCTTGTTTTTCTAGGTCGTATAGCTTCTGACTGGATAGCAGAAGCAGATTATTTCACAGACAATGATCTTGAGGCAAACATAATATTCCCTCTAATTCCACTATCTTTGCTGCACTTGTCTTATAATTCTATTCCTAAACAAGTAAAGAAGTTTAAAACAATCTCTATAATCATTAAGGCGTGGAAAAAGATTGGAGCAAAAGTTGGAATTAACACAGATATACCTAAACATCAAACTCTTATTGGTAATCCAGAATTCCAAGAAGGAACTTCTTCATCCATTCTGATGAAATGGAAGAGGCAGGGAATATACTATGCACGACAAGTGGTTAATTTTGAGACGGGGAACATTAAATCCTTTGAAGACTTAAAACAAGAATATAGCTTGGATAATCGTGACTTTTTTACATATCTGCAAGTTAAACACTACGTAACGCAATTAATTCATAAATTCCCGTGGAACTGGACATGGGGTAGGTTAGGGAATTGGTCAGTTCTGATTAAAGCCTGACGTACCTCTATCTCTCCATGGTACACATATATGGTAGGGTTTAAGGGTGAAGAGTGTGTCAAACAAATAGCTCAAAAATGGACAAACCTCTTTATGATTAATATTGATTATAAGAAGCAGGTTTTACTTTCTATAGTCTTACTTTTTGAGACCACAATAGCTGAGACTTGGAGGGAGTCCCATGTGAAACTCATACACTTAACATACTATTCCCCAGATAAAGGTTATAAATGGCATAATACAAACTTTAATAGCTGCCCTAAATGTAGATTACCAGCGGCCGACATAATTCATGTATTATGGTCTTGCCCTAAACTGCAACAATTCTGGCTTAAAATAGAATTTTGGATAGAAAAAGTCTTAAAAATAACTCCTCTAAAGCTTACAGGCATAGATATAATTTTCTTGAAAGATAAGAGTCCAACTTTAAAAGAAGTAAGAATAATAAATCTAATCATTTTAGCAGCTAGAAATTTGTTATTTAAGGACTGGAAGCACAATATTATACCATCAATAACAGAGATTAAAAACTATCTTAGGAAACAATGTATAGTTGAACAACTAGCAACGAACTTGAATTTGGAGCAAGAGATAACTAGTTTTTTTCAAAAGTGGTCAAGATTTATTAGGATATTCCCCCCTAGCAAGATCGATACTTTAATCTATCCATTTCGGAATACCGAAATTATGTTATTAGACATATGGTAACTTAACTTAACTTATCTGAACAACAAACAACTCTTTTTTTTTTTTTTTTTCTCCCCCTTCCCTTCCCTCTCCCCCTCAGCTCTGGACATAATTTGATACATTCAAAAGTAAAAGGAGAAAAAGAGAAAAAGAAAAAGGAAAGCAAACAATCTAACACAAGAAATAGTTAAGTTAATCCATTCCAGGAATATTATCTCTCTTGTTTATTTTTGTTATTTTAAAAGGAAAATCCAGCAGACTTATATCTAGTCAGATTGAACTAAGTAGTAACTCATATCAACGGTTCAAGATTAGAACATTTTTTTTGTCTTTCTTATTGATTTATCGAATTGATGAATTTGATATGAAATTAATATCTTATCATATGTTATCTTTTTAGAAGAATTTTATGTTATGAACTCTTTGTTACTATGAAATCTAATGTTATCCCTGCTGATAATAAATAAAAGATGTAAAAAAAACTTAACAAGTACTATGATATACCTTCCATGCTGGAATGTTTTCCCGTACCAGATCGGGCTACAGAAATTATTGTTAAGGAAGGGAGAAAGGGTTTTTCTCCTTCTCCTATTTTTAAGAAGATGTTTCTTATTGATGACTCTATTAGGGAGTCTTGGCAAACGGTCCCCAAGGTGGAAGGGGCAATTTCCACTTTAGCTAAGAGAACTACTATTCCCATAGAGGATAGTTGTTCTTTTAAGGATCCTATGGATAAGAAACTGGATGGTTTTCTTAAGAAAATGTATGTTATCCAGGGGTTACAATGGCAACCTGCAGTGTGTATTGCTACCATTTGTAGTGCGGCGGCATACTGGTTTGATGCGCTGTCTGATTCCATTCAAACAGACACTCCCCTTGAAGAGATCCAGGACAGGACCAAGGCTCTTAAATTGGCTAATTCTTTTATTTCTGATTCTTCCCTTCAGGTTATTAAATTGGGAGCAAAGATTTCTAGTTTTGCCATTCTGGCTCCCAGAGCTTTATGGTTGAAATCTTGGTCTGCAGATGTGTCGTCTAAGTCTAGGCTTTGGCTATTCCTTACAAGGGTAAGACCTTGTTTGACCCAGCCTTGGCTGAGATTATTTCTGACATTACAGGAGGAAAAGGACATTTTCTTCCTCAGGATAAGAAAAATAAGCAGAAGGGACTGAAGTTCAGAATAATTTTCGTTCCTTTCAAAACTTCAAGGGTAAACTTTCTTCTCCCTCTACAAAACAGGAACAGTCCAAACCTGCCTGGAGACCCAACCAATCTTGGAATAAGAGAAAGCAATCGAAGAAGCCCGCTTATGAATCAAAGTCAGCATGAAGGGTCTGCCCCTGATCCAGGACCGGATCTTGTGGGGGGCAGACTTTCCTTTTTAGCTCAGGCTTGGGTTCGGGATGTTCAGGATACTTGGGCGATAGACATCGTGTCCCAAGGATACAAACTAGAATTCAAGACCTTCCCCCCAGGGGCAGATTTTTTCTCTCAAGATTATCTGTCAACCAGATAAAAAGAGGCGTTCTTACATTGTGTTCAGGATCTATCCATACCTTCATGTTCCCATCCACAGGGATCATCACAAGTTTCTGAGATTTGCCTTTCTCCACAAACACTTTCAGTGTGTGGCTCTTCCCTTCGGACTTGCTACAGCTCCCAGAATTTTTTCGAAGGTTCTGGGATCTCTGTTGGCAGTGCTCCGGTTACAGAGTATTGCAGTGGCGCCTTATCTGGACGACATTCTGGTTCAGGCCCAGTCCTTTCAACTAGCAATCTCCCACACGGAGATGCTTTTATCCTTCCTGTGTTTTCACGGTTGGAAGGTGAATCTGGAAAAGAGTTCCTTAATTCCATCTACAAGGGTAGTCTTCTTGGGAACCATAATAGATTCAGTTCTAATGAAGATATTTCTGACAGAGGTCAGAAAATCCAATATTCTTGTCTGTCTCTTCAGTCCTCTCCTCAGCCATCAGTGGCTCAATGTATGGAGGTAATAGGTCTGATGGTAGCCACCATGGATATTATTCCTTTTGCTCGTTTCCATCTCAGACCTCTGCAATTATGCATGCTCAGGCAGTGGAACGGGGATTATGCGGATCTGTCTCTGCAAATTCATTTGGATCAGATGACAAGAGATTCTCTTCCTTGGTGGTTGTCTCAGGATCTTCTCTCCCAGGGAACCAGTTTTTGAAGACCTACCTGGGTGATAGTGACAACGGACGCCAGCCTGATAGGTTGGGAAGCAGTCTGGGGCCTCCTAAGGGCTCAGGGGACACGGACTCTGGAATAATCTGTTCTCCCCATAACATTCTAGAGCTAAGAGCAATCTTCAATGCTCTTCTGGCCTGGCCTCAGTTAGCTTCTGCCCGGTTTATCAGATTTCAGTCGGACATCATAACCTCAGTGGCTTACATCAACTATCAGGGTGGAACTCAAGAGTTCTTTGGCCATGAAAGAGGTGTCCAAGATTATTCAGTGGGCAGAGATCCACAACTGTTGTCTATCTGCGATCCACATTCCAGGAGTGGAAAATTGGGAAGCGGATTTTCTGAGCAGACAGACCTTTCACCCGGAAGAATGGGAAATACATCCGGAAGTGTTTTCCAACTTGATACTCAAATGGGGACAGCCGGATATAGATCTCATGGCATCTTTCAGAATGCTAAGCCCCCGAGGTACGGGTCGAGGTCCAGGGACCCGCAGGCGGTTCTGATAGATGCTCTGGCAGTTCCTTGAAACTTCAGTCTTGCATACCTATTTCCTCCGTTCGCTCTTCTTCCTCGAGTCATTGCTCGGATCAAGCAAGAGAGAGCATCGATGATTCTCATTGCTCCGGCGTGGCCTTGCAGGATTTGGTATGCAGACCTAGTGGAGATGTAATTTCTCCCCCCTTGCAAGCTTCCTCTAAGGAAGGACCTTCTACTTCAAGGGCCTTTCCTTCATCCAAATCTAGTTTCTCTGAAGCTGACTGCTTGGAGATTGAACGCTTAATTTTATCTAAGCACGGTTTTTCGGATTCTGTCATTGAGACCATGATTCAGGCTCACAAGCCTGTTACCAGGAAAATTTACCAATAGATATGGCGAAGATATCTGTATTATTGTGAATCCAAAGGCTACTCTTGGAGTAGAGTTCGGATTCCTAGGATTTTATCTTTTCTCCAAGAAGGTTTGAAGAAGGTTTTTAATCGGCAAGTTCCTTGAAGGGTCAGATTTCTGCCTTGTCTATTTTGTTACATAAACGTCTGGCAGAGGTTCCAGATGTTCAATCGTTCTGTCAGGCCTTGGTCAGAATCAGGCCTGTGTTCAAAGCTGTTACTTCTCCTTGGAGTCTTAATCTTGTGCTTAAGGTTCTTCAGCAGGCTCCGTTTGAGCCTATGCATTCCTTAGATATTAAGTTGTTATTGTGATGAGGAGTGACGTCACCAGATTGGGGGCGGGGCTTAGGTCCATTTGTCTGTGTCGCAATTAGTTAGTGAGATCAATGCTACCAGATGTATATTTCCATGCTCTACAATAAAATAGAGTTGTACCATCTTTGCTGTGTCCTGCATCTCATGACATTTAACTAGGTTTTGTTTTGTTTTTTTGGTGCTATTTCTTCTGCTCGTAGAGTCTCTGAGCTCTCCGCTTTACAGTATGAGTCTCTGTACCTTATTTTTCATTCGGATAAAGTTGTTTTACGTACTAAATTAGGTTTTCTTCCTAAAGTAGTTTCAGATCGGAACATTAATCAGGAGATTGTTCCTTCTTTATGTCCTAATCCTTCTCCTCATAAGGAACATCTTCTGCACAACCTAGACGTGGGTCGTGCTCTGAAATTCTATTTACAGGCGACTAAGGATTTTCATTAGTCTTCTGCTCTGTTTGTAGTTTTCTCTGAGAAACGTAAGGAGCAGAAAGCTACGGCTACTTCTCTATCTTTGTGGCTGAAGAGTATAATTCGCTTCACCTATGAAACTGCTGGACAGCAGCCTCCTGAGAAGGTTACGGCTCATTCTATGAGGGCTGTTTCCTCTTTCTTGGCATTCAAAAATGAAGCTTCTGTGGAACAGATTTGCAAGGCTGCAACTTGGTCCTCTCTACACACTTTTTCAAAGTTCTATAAGTTTGATACTTTTGCCTCGGCTGAGGCTTCCTTTGGGAGAAAGGTTCTTCAAGCAGTGGTGCCTTCTGTTTAGGTTCCCTGTCTTGTCCCTCCCTTATCATCTGTGTCCTCTAGCTTGGGTATTGATTCCCAATAGTAATTAGATGATCTGTGGACTCACTGTGTCATTAGAAAGAAAACGAAATTTATGCTTACCTGATAAATGTATTTATTTCTTGACACTGAGTCCACAGCGCGCCCTGTTTTTGATAACAGGGTATTGTTTTTGTAATGTTATAAATCTCAGGCACCTCTGCACCTTGTTGCTTCCTTTCTCTCCTTTGCTTCAGTCGAATGACTGGAGTTGGAGGGAAGGGAGGTGATATTTAACAGCTTTGCTGTGGTGCTCTTTGCCGCCTCCTGCTGACCAGGAGGTGAATATCCCAATAGTAATTAGATGATCTGTGGACTCACCGTGTCAAGAAATAAATACATTTATCAGGTAAGCATACATTTAGTTTAGTTTAAGTCAATATCAATGCTTCAAAAAACAAAAAAAATTATTTTGATAATGATTCAGCAATCATAACCTTGGATATACAGAAACCATTTGATACTTTGATTTGGGATCATATGTTCACAAGAATGAATACGTTTGGTATACATGGTCATTTTGTCATCCAGATGTTATACAACTCCCCGATTATCTTCCCTATGTATCAATATGGTTCAGTCTGATATGATTACTTATTATTCACTATAAATTACTTAGCCAGATTTGGTAAAGTAGAGGAGTATTTTCTAAGGCTGGCAGATAAAGCCTTCTGTAATAGGTTCTATTAAAACTAAAATAAGTGCATTGTTTAAAGTCTGTATTTGATCCATTGCCCATTTCCACCAGCGCAACACCTACCTGACGGACCTAGGCCTTGTATGCATCTGTCATACTTTCACGTTGCCCTGTTCATTTCACTATTACTGTTGGCCAGTGAGCAGTAGACTCTCAGGACTCAGCACATAATCATGCACTTACTATTCTTTAAAGGGACATGAAATTCAAATATTTTCTTTCATGGTTCACATAGAACATGCAGTTTTGAACAACTTTCTAATTTACTTCCATTATCAAATTTCCCTTGTTCTATTAGTATCTTTTGTTGAAAAATATCAGGAGTGTGCATGTGGCAGGAGCACAATATGGCAGCAGTTTTGTAAGAATGTTTTCCATTTACAAGACAACTAGACGCAACCGCTGCAAAATAATGACAGGAAAAAAATTAGTTGTGGAAAAAGACGCGAAAGCTAAAACATCGTCAAAAAAAATGAAGCAACACTCAAAACCATAGAAACAAAAAACAAAACACCTGGCAACATGGCACCCCATCTCCCTTGATGACAGCCTCCTCTGCAGCAGGTATAACAATACATTTGTAACACTTTAAAGGGAAACAAATTTATTAGTACAGCGTCCCTTTAAGGAATAATAAACATTTTGTTTTGTCCCCTTTCTTGGAAAAAAACTAATAACATCTATATACATTTACATAATGAAATGAAACATTGCCCAGAAACATTTAAAAGGACCATGTCATTCAAAGGGATTTTTTTTTTAAATATGCTGTATATATAACAATATTGTAGGGGCATTAAAGTCCCTCATAAAAATGCTAATTATGCGTAGTAAAAAAAGTATGTAGTGTATTTTATTATTTATTTTGCCAGCTTATCTTGTAATTTACCTGTTCTTTCTTTGCCCTCAAATAGGCTGATTGCATAGCACAACACACTACATTGTGATTGATCAGTTTAAGAGCATTTCAATCTCTCCCTTATTGGATGGAACAAAGGAGAAAATATACTCTTGATTGTTTTCAGTGGATGTTTTGCTGGACTGCTCAAAAACAAAATGACCAAAGAGGAGTTGTAAGTGCATATAAAATATTTATCTTTTTTGTTTAAAGGGACAGTAAACACCAAAAATGATATTGTTTAATCCCTTTATTACCCATTCCCCAGTTTTGCATAAAAAACACCGTTATAGAAATACAAGGTAATTACAAAGGTAAAAAGTGTATCTAAGACTCTGCTGACTGCCTCCTTATTCCAATTTTTTTTTTGACAGACTTGTATTTCAGGCAATTAGTGCTGACTCCTAAATAACTCCACGTGCGCCAGCACAATGTTATCTATATGGCACACATAAACTAGCCCTCTAACTGTGAAAAACTGTTGAATGCATTCAGATAAGAGGCGGCCTTCAAGGGCTTAGAAATTAGCGTATGAGCATAGCTAGGTTTAACTTTCAACTAAGAATACAAGAGAAAAAAAAGCAAATTTGATGATTAAAGTCAATTGGAATGCTGTTTAAAATGACATGTCCTATCTGAATCTTGAAAGTTTAATTTGGACTTTACTGTCCCTTTAATGCAGCACTGAATTGCGGAAACATAATATTCATGTATAAATGAGTTTAATCATTTTACTACATGATATAAGACAAATATAACCACTGCTTCATTAGCAGCCAGTTTTACACAGATTATATTATACCTATGGGGTCTAAGGCAGCTATTGATGATTAAAGATGCAAATAAACTCAGCAAAGCTCACTGCTCTGCTTTACTTTGTTGATACAAAGCCTTGACAGCCATTTCCCCTGGTGTTGACATTGCCTGAGATGGAACTGCATTAGGGAAGGAATGAAGAGTGAACGTTGTTTTCTTTCTGTTACTTTACAGACCAGTGTCACATGGTATCAGGAGTGTGGGTTATGCAGTTAGGGCTTCAGTGTAAAGAAACAAAACCTGGCAACATCGAATCAAACCATGTATTAAAGGGACATGAAACCCAAAAAAAATTTTTGTTCATGATTTAGGTAGAACATACAGTTTTGAACAACACATGGGTGAGCCAATGATGATTGATATATATATATATATATATATATATATATATATGCAGCCACCAATCAGCAGCTAGAACCTAGGTTCTTTGCTGCTCATTAGCTTTCCTAGATAAACCTTTCAGCAAAGGATAACAAGAGAAGGAAGCAAATTAAATAATAGAAGTAAATTGGAAAGTTGTTTAAAATTGTATGTTCTGTCTGAATCACGAAAGAAAAAAAATTGTGTTTCATGTCCCTTTAAGCTGCAGAATCCTTTTTTGCCCACAGAAATAGTAAAGGCATATGAAACCCACATTTCTTTCATGTAAGTGGCAAGAGTCCATGAGCTAGTGACGTATGGGATATACATTCCTACCTGGAGGGGGCAAAGTTTCATGATTCAGATAGAGCATGCACTTTTAAGCAATTTTCTAATTTACAAATTTTCTAAATGTAGTCAACAATCAGCAAGCGCTACTCAGGGTGCGGAACAAATAATGTGTCGGCTCCTAAGCTTACATTCCTGCTTTTTTCAAATAAAGTTACCAAGAGAACAAAGAAAAATTAATAATAGGAGTAAATTAGAAAGTTGCTAAAAATAAATTGGGTTTACTATCCCTTTAACTGCTAAGCCATTTCCCACCTGTGTGCTAAGCTGGTTTTGAGCTTTTTGTTTCAGTTCACGTTTAAACACTTTTAGAAGTAAAGTTTGTGTGAATAAACTATATATTGTTTTTTTTCAGCAGACCTAGCAGATTCCAAATATACCATTATTATATGTGTATGTCTCAAAAGGTAAAAAAAACCCCCAAAAAAGCATAAACTATGTAAAAAAATAATAATATGAAAGTGTGTTTTTTTACTCCACACAATAAAAATGAGTTTGTAATTTTATTTTTCTAAACTCTATCATTAAAACCTGTGTTGCTAAATATTTGCAGTAGGTAACCTGTTCATTTATATCTTACGCACTCCAAATTTGTGCTAGCAATACATGCAGCCCCTCATTTGATTCCCAGGTGGCTACAGCTGTCTAATTGTAGACATCTCCCCTAAATGTTTAAAGACAATTTTTATATACGATTTCCAAGGTTGCCATAGCTGCACATAAACAACTCTAGCCACCTGGGAAGTTAAAATACATAAAGTACCCATTTGTAGAAAGTACTCCCCTTGACGCATCAAATGAGGGGCAATATGTACTTCTAGCACAAAAGTGGAGTGCGCAAATATTCATGGAATATGGTGCTTTGATTAGAAAATATTTTTTCTAAGCAAAGTGACATGTTCATTTGTCTTACGCACTCCACATTTGTGCAAGCAATACATGCAGCCCCTCATTTGATGTGCCAAGGGGTGTACTTTCCAAAACTGTTTACCTTGTATACTGTATCTTGAATTCCCAGGTGGCTACATCTGCTAAGCCATTTCCCACGTATGTGCTAAGCTGGTTTTGAGCTTTTTGTTGCAGTTCACATTCACACACTTTTAGAAGTTATTTTTGTGTGAATAATCTATACTAACTATATATTGGTTTTTTTCTGCAGATTCAGAATATATCATTATTATATGTGTATTTGTTATCATGTTTGAAATATGTATATTTTTTACTCCTGACTGATAATTAACTGTATGCAATCTTCTTTTCTTTCATGTATTTGGCAAGAGTCCATGAGCTAGTGACGTATGGGATATACATTCCTACCAGGAGGGGCAAAGTTTCCCAAACCTCAAAATGCCTATAAATACACCCCCCAACCCCCCCCCCCCCCCCCCCCCCCCCCACAATCCAGTTTTACAAACTTTGCCTCCTATGGAGGTGGTGAAGTAAGTTTGTGCTAGATTTCTACGTTGATATGCGCTTCTCAGCTTTTTTGAAGCCTGGTTCCGCTCAGAGTGCAGTGAATGACAGAGGGATGTGAAGAGAGTATTACCTATTGAATACAATGGTCTTCCTCTAGGGGATCTATTTCATAGGTTCTCTGTTATCGGTCGTAGAGATTCATCTCCTACCTCCCTTTTCAGATCGACGATATACTCTTATATACCATTACCTCTGCTGATTCTCGTTTCAGTACTGGTTTGGCTATCTACTTTATGTAGATGAGTGTCTTTTGGTAAGTATGTTTCCTTTATTTAGGACACTCTCAGCTATGGTTTGGCACTTTTATATTTAAAGTTCTAAACATATGTTTGTACTTATATTTGCCATGATTCAGGTTTATCAGTATATTTCCTTTTTGCAGACTGTCAGTTTCATATTTGGGAAATGCATATAAAAAAAAAAATTCTTACCTGAAGTTTTCAAATTGACTCTTTTCTAAATTGCGGGCTGTTAGGCTTGCGGGAGCGCAAAATGCTATAATTTATTGCGTCATTATTGGCGCAAGACTTTTTTGGCGCGAGAATTACGTTTGTTGACGTAATTTCGTCATTTCAGGCGTCTTAGTTGGCACCGAGTTTCTTTTCACGTGGTTGCGTCATCTATGACGCTCGTGTTTGTTGCAGACGTTTTTGGTGCTAAAAAATATTTTGTCAGTTGTGGGCGTCATACTTGGCGCCAAACTTTTGACATTATTTAAGACTTCATTTCTTTTTGCTTCTGGTTTCCAGAGGCTTATTTTGTTTTGCATTTCTTTCCCATTCCTGAAACTGTCATATAAGGAAATTTATATTTTGCTTTATATGTTGTTTTTTTCTCTTACATTTGCAAGATATCTCAAAACTGTTCCTGTATCAGAAAACACTGTTGGATTCCTGCTGACTGATATCAGTCCTACTAAAGCTAAGTTCATTTATTTTAATGTTATGAATTTTTATCTTTAGCTATGGTTTGTATTAAGTTATCATGATAAACTTTTACATGCAGAGAAAATGTCCATCAGTATTAATGCATTGTCTATTGCTATTCTTTTAACATCTAATGTACAAGATATACCTGGAAATTTATAAGAATATTTTTCTGTTTCTACTCAGAAGGCTTTGTCTGCCATCCCGCCTTCTAATAACATGTAAAGGTCTTTTTTAAGCTTCTCATTTAGTTGATGAATTTTCAAATGACCGACAACATACTGAATTATACTTCACTGATGAGGATTTATCGGATTCAGAATATCCTTCATCAGATATTGACACTAACAAATCTACTTTTTTATTCTTAAATGGAGTACATTCGTTCTTTGTTGAAAAAACTAAATTTATGCTTACCTGATCAATTTCTTTCTCTTGCATTGTATCGAGTCCACGGATTCATCCAATACTTGTGGGATATTCTCCTTCCCAACAGGAAGTGGCAAAGAGAGCACCCAAAGCAGAGCTGTTTATATAGCTCCTCCCCTAACTCCACTCCCCAGTCATTCGACCGAAGGTTAGGAAGAAAAAGGAGAAACTATAGGGTGCAGAGGTGACTGAAGTTTTATAATAAAATATACTACCTGTCTTAAATAGACAGGGCGGGTCGTGGACTCGATACATCACAAGAGAAAGAAATTTACTCAAGATGTATCGAGTCCATGGATTCATCCAATACTTGTGGGATACCAATACCAAAGCTTTAGGACACGGATGAAGGGAGGGACAAGACAGGTACCTTAAACGGAAAGGCACAACTGCTTGTAGAATCTTTCTCCCAAAAACAGCCTCAGAAGAAGCAAAAGTATCAAATTTGGAAAAAGCATGAAGCAAAAACCAAGTTGCCGCCTTACAAATCTGTTCAATAGAAGCCTCATTTTTAAAAGCCCATGTGGAAGCCACCACTCTAGTAGAGTGAGCAGTAATCCTTTCAGGAGGCTGCTGGCCAGCAGTCTCATAAGCCAAACGGATGATGCTTTTCAGCCAAAAAGTAAGAGAGGTTGCCGTAGCCTTTTAACCTCTCCGCTTTCCAGAATAGACAACAAATAATGAAGATGTTTGATGGAAATCTTTAGTTGCTTGTAAGTAGAACTTTAAAGCACGAACCACATCTAGGTTGTGCAACAGACGTTCCTTCTTGGAAGAAGGATTAGGACACAGAGAAGGAACAACAATTTCCTGATTAATATTCCTATTAGAAACAACCTTAGGAAGGAATCCAGGTTTTGTACATAAAACCACCTTATCAGCATGGAAAACAAGATAAGGTGAGTCACACTGTAAAGCAGATAATTCAGAAACTCTTCGAGCCGAAGAGATAGCTACTAAAAACAGAACTTTCCAAGATAGGAGCTTAATATCTATGGAATGCATAGGTTCAAACGGAACCCCTTGAAGAACTTTAAGAACTAAATTTAAACTCCATGGCGGAGCAACAGGTTTAAACACTTGATTCTAACCAAAGCCTGACAAAATGCCTGAATGTCTGGAACATCCGCCAGGCGCTTGTGTAAAAGGATAGACAAAGCAGATATTTGTCCCTTTAAGGAACTAGCTGATAATCCCTTCTCCAATCCTTCTTGGAGAAAAGATAATAGCCTATGAATCCTGATCTTACTCCATGAGTAACCCTTGGAATCACACCAGTAAAGATATTTACGCCATATCTTATGATAGATTTTTCTGGTGACAGGCTTTCGAGCCTGAATCAAGGTATCAATGACCGTTTCAGAGAAACCACGCTTTCCTAAAATTCAAGCGTTCAATCTCCAAGCAGTCAGACGCAGAGAAATTAGATTTTGATTCTTGAAATCAGAAGGTCCTGCCTCAGCGGCAGAGTCCATGGTGGGACGGATGACATACCAAGTCCTGCGTGGCCACGCAGGTGCTATAAAAATCACTGAAGCTCTCTTCTGTTTGATTCTGGCAATCAGACGAGGAAGGAGAGGGAATGGTGGAAACACATAGGCCAGGTTGAAGGACCAGGGCAATGCTAGAGCATCTATCAGTACTGCCTGTGGATCCCTTGACCAGGGCACGTAACACGGAAGCTTGGCATTCTGACGGGACGCCATCAGATCCAATTCTGGTGTGCCCCATAGCTGAATCAGTTGGGCAAATACCTCCGGATGGAGCTCACACTCCCCCGGATGATAAGTCTGACGACTTAGGAAATCTGCCTCCCAGTTCTCTACCCCTGGGATATGGATTGCTGAAAGATGGCAAGAGTGAGTCTCTGCCCATCGGAAACCTCTATCATCGCTAGAGAACTCCATGTTCCCCCTTGATGATTGATATAAGCTACAGTCGTGATGTTGTCCGACTGAAATCTGATGAATTTGGCCGCAGCCAGTTGAGGCCACGCCTGAAGTGCATTGAATATCGCTCTCAGTTCTAGAATGTTTATCGGGAGGAGAGTCTCCTCCTGAGACCATAACCCCTGTGCTTTCAGGGAGTTCCAGACTGCACCCCAGCCCAGTAGGCTGGCATCAGTCGTAACTATGACCCACTCTCGTCTGTGGAAACACATTCCCCGAGACAGGTGAATCTGTGACAACCACCAGATAAGAGAATCTCTGGTCTCCTGATCCAGATCTATCTGAGGAGATAAATCTGCATAATCCCCATTCCACTGTTCGAGCATGCATAGTTGCAGTGGTCTGAGGTGTAGGCGAGCAAACTGAACTATGTCCATTGCCGCAACCATAAGTCCGATTACCTCCATACACTGGGCCACTGATGGCCGAGGAATGGAATGAAGAGTTTGGCAGGTGGTTACAAGTTTTGATTTCCTGACCTCCGTCAGAAATATTTTCATTTCTACAGAGGCTATCAGAGTTCCTAGGAAGGAAACTCTTGTGAGGGGGGAGAGAGAACTCTTTTTTATGTTCACCTTCCACCCATCTGATCTCAGAAAAGTCAACACGATGTACGTGTGAGACTTGGCTAGTTGATGCTTGAATTAAGATGTCGTCCAGATAAGGCGCCACTGCTATGCCCCGCGGTCTTAGAACCGCCAGCAGGGACCCTAGCACTTTTGTGAAAATTATGGGAGCCGTGGCCAACCCGAAGGGAAGTGCCACGAACTGGTAATGTCTGTCCAGAAAGGCGAACCTGAGAAATTGGTGATGATCTCTGTGAATAGGGATGTGCAGATATGCATCCTTTAAGTCCACGGTGGTCATATATTGACCCCCCTGGATCAGTGGCAGAATAGTCCGAATAGTCTCCATCTTGAAAGATGGGACTCTGAGGAACTTGTTTAGGATCTTGAGATTGAAGATTGGTCTGAAAGTTCCTTCTTTTTTGGGAACCACAAAAAGGTTGGAGTAAAACCCTTGCCCCTGTTCCGCTCTTGGAGCTGGTGAATCACTCCCATGGTATGTAGGTCTTCTACACAGCGTAAGAATGCCTCTCTTTTTGTCTGGTTTGCAGACAATTGAGAAAGGTGAAATCTCCCCCTTGGGGGGGAATCTTTGAAGTCTAGAAGATATCCTTGGGAAACAATTTCTAAAGCCCAGGAATCCTGAACATCTCATGCCCAAGCCTGAGCGAAGAGAGAGAGTCTGCCCCCTACTAGATCCGGTCCCGGATCGGGGGCTACCCCTTCATGGTGTCTTGGAGGCAGCTGCAGGCTTCTTGGCCTGTTTACCCTTGTTCCAAGCCTGGTTAGGTCTCCAGACTGACTTGGATTGAGCAAAATTCCCCTCTTGCTTTGCAGCAGGGGAAGCTGAAGCGGGACCACCCTTGAAGTTTAGAAAAGAACGAAAATTATTTTGTTTGGTCCTCATCTTATTTGTTTTATCCTGAGGGAGGGCATGGCCTTTCCCTCCAGCGATGTCTGAAATAATCTCCTTCAGTTCAGGCCCGAATAGGGTCTTTCCTTTGAAAGGGATGGTCAAAAACTTTGATTTTGATGGCACATCAGCTGACCAGGACTTAAGCCATAACACTCGTCGCCGCTAATTTAGCCAGTTGAAAAGCGGCATCTGTAATGAAAGAATTAGCCAGCTTAAGAGCCTTAATTCTATCCAGAATATCATCTAATCGGGTCTCCACCTCAAGAGCCTCTTCCAGAGCCTCGAACCAAAAAGCAGCTGCAGTAGTTACAGGAACAATGCACGCAATAGGTTGGAGAAGAAAACCTTGATGAACAAAAATCTTCTTTAAGAGACCCTCTAATTTTTTATCCATAGGATCTTTGAAAGCACAACTGTCTTCAATAGGTATAGTTGTACGCTTAAGCAGTGTAGAAATAGCTCACTCCACCTTAGGGACCGTCTGCCACGAGTCCCGCATGGTGTCAGATATGGGAAACATTTTCTTAAAAGTAGGATGGGGAGCGAACGGAATACCTGGTCTATCCCACTCCTTAGAAACAATGTCCGCAATCCTCTTAGGGACCGGAAAAACATCAGTGTAAACAGGAACCTCTAAGTATTTGTCCATTTTACACAATTTCTCTGGAACCACAATAGGGTCACAATCATCCAGAGTCGCTAATACCTCCCTGAGCAACAAGCGGAGGTGTTCTAGCTTAAATTTAAAGGCCGTCATATCAGAGTCTGTCTGAGGGTGCGTCTTTCCTGAATCAGAAATCTCTCCCTCAGACAGCAAATCCTGTACCCCTTCTTCAGAACATTGTGAGGGTATATCGGATACGGCTACTAAAGCGTCAGAAAGCTCAGCATTTGTTCTTAACCCAGAGCTATCACGCTTCCCTTTTAACCCAGGCAGTTTAGATAAAACCTCTGTGAGGGTAGAATTCATAACTGCTGCCATGTCTTGTAAGGTAAATGAAGTAGACGCACTAGAGGTACTTGGCGTCACTTGTGCAGGCGTTACTGGTTGTGAAACTTGAGGAGAACTAGATGGCATAACCTCATTTCTTTCTGTCTGAGAATCATCTAGCGCTACATTTTTAAGTGCTACAATATGCTCTTTAAAATTTATAGACATATCAGTACAATTGGGACACATTCTAAGAGGGGGTTCCACAAAGGCTTCTAAACATATTGAACAAGGAGTTTCCTTGATGTCAGACATGTTTAACAGGCTAGTAATGAGACAAGCAAGCTTAAAAAACACTTTATTCAATGTAAAAACAACAATTTCAAAAAACGGTACTGTGCTTTTAATAAGAAAAAAAGGTGCACACGTTCTGCAAAACTGCCTAAAAATGCAGCAAACTTTTCGAATATTTTACAGTATATGCAGTAAGCCTTAGTAAGGTTGCCCCACCAGTAAAAGAAGAAATTAACCCCTTAATAATGAAACCGGATTGACAAGTGTCAAAAACTGGAAAATACACGGTCAGCACCTTGCCACAGCTCTGCTGTGACGCCTACCTGCCCTTAGGGGTTGAATCTGAGGGAACAAGGCTTCGTTTTGGCCCCAAAATCGAGTCAGTACCCTCCTGTGTTGCAGCTTGCTGTCCAGTAATGAAAAACAACTGCGCATCTAAGGCGCAAAATTAGGCCCCACCCACCTCTTACTCGATGTCTGTGGGGCCTTAAAGTAACACACTAATGTGTTTCAAACAGCCATGTGGGTTATAAAACCTTAAAGTAAGTGAAATGAACCCTCTAAATAAAAGTCCCAAAAACGTTTTACCATTTCCTCAATAAAAACGTTTGCTCTATTATATAGGTGTCAACCAGAAAGTAACTTAGCCCTTATGCAAGCTTGTAATACTACAATAAGTCTCTGATTACCCTTCCCCTCATGAGGATACTGTCAGCCTTTTCTTGAAATAGAGTTTTTCTAGAAAAAAATGACTCATACCTCATACCTCAGTGCAGCATAGCATGCAAACCGTTCCTCAACTGAAGTTTCCTGTACTCCTCAGCCTTTGTGGGAACAGCAGCGTATCTTAGTTACAAATGCTAAGATCATCATCCTCCAGGCAGAAATCTTCATCTCTTTTCTGCTTGAGAGTAAATAGTACACACCAGTACCATTTAAAATAATAAACTCTTGCTTGAAGAAAATAAAACTAACATTTTGTCACCACAATCACTTTACCCTTCCTATTGCTTAGAGCCGGCAAAGAGAATGACTGGGGGGTGGAGTTAGGGGAGGAGCTATATAGACAGCTCTGCTGTGGGTGCTCTCTTTGCCACTTCCTGTTGGGAAGGAGAATATCCCACAAGTATTGGATGAATCCGTGGACTCGATACATCTTGCAAGAGAAAGTGTTGATTATATTGGATATTGAGGAGACTAGTCCTCTTGATTTTAAGGCTAGCTAACATTTAAATTTTGTTTGTTAACCTCCTGTGGTTACTTCAGATTTTTTTTTTTTCCAGTTCCTAATACTAGGGAATGGAATAGGCCTGGTGGTACTTTTATTCCTTCTTTAAGGTTTTAAAAATGGTATCCTTTGCCAGCAGTTAGTTTGGAGTTTTGGGAAAAGATCCCCAAAGTTAATGGGGCTCTCTCTACTCTTGCTAGACGTACTACTATTCCTATGGAAAATAGTATTTATTTTAAAGATTCTTCAGATGGGAACCTTGTTTCTTATCTAAGGAAAATGTATTTATTTTCAGGTCCTTGTCTTAGGCCTGCAATTTCTTTGGCTTATGTTGCAGATGTTTCCTCTTTTTTTGGTTGGAAACTTTAGCGCAACAAGTATCGGATTATGATTTGTTTAGCATTGTTATCTTGATTCAACATGCTAATAATTTCATTTGTGATGCCATTTTTTGATATCAAAACGGAGGTTAAATCTATGTCTTTAGCTATTTTAGCTAGAACAACTTTGTGGCTTAAATCTTGGAATGCTGATTTGATTTCTAAATCCAGATTTCTATTTTCTTTCCTTCCAAGGTAATAAATTATTTGGTTCACAGTTGGATTCAATACTTTCAACTGTTACTGCGGGGAAGGGAGTTTTTTTGCCTCAAGATTAAGTTATAAGGGTAAATCTTAAGCTTATATCCGTTTTTGTTCTTAATAAGGAACAGAAATGTAATTCTTCCCCAAGTAATATGTTTCTAATTGGAAGCTTTCTTCAAAATGGAATGAATTCAAGCCATTTAAGAGATCAAAGCCAGCCCCCAAATTCGCATGAAGGTGTGGTCCTTATTCCAGCTTAGCTGGTAGGGGCCAGGTTATGATTTTTCTAAAGTTGTTTGGTTCAATTCAGTCCAAACTCCTTAGATTGGGGTACAGAATAGGATTCAGAGTAAGACCACCTGTGAGAAGTCTTTCTCACATATTCCAGAAATCCCAGTAAAGGCTCAGATTTTCCTGAAGTGTGTTTCAGACCTGGAGTTATCTGGGGTATTCATACCAGTTCCGTTTCAGGAACGGGGTCTGGGGTTTTATTCAGAACTATTCATTGTCCCAAAGAAAGAAAATCTTTTGAATTGTCATGTAAGAGTTCCATCTTTCAGAATGGTGATTATAAGGTCTATTCTGCCTTTTTTGTTCAGCAAGGGCATTATTTGCCCACAATAGACTTACAGGATGCATATCTTCATATTCTGTTTCATTCAGATTATTTTCATTTTCTGAGATTCTCTTTTTTTTTTTTAGACAAGCATTACCAATTTGTTGCTCTTCCTTTCTAGCCTAGCGACAGCTCTAGGAATCTTTTCAAAGGTTCTCAGTGTTTCCTTATTTGGACGATATCTTGGTACTTGCTCAGTCTTTTCGTTCTGCAGAATCTCATACGATTCAACTTCTGTTGTTTCTTCAAAGACATGGTTGGAGGATCATTTTACCAAAAACGTTCATTGATTCCTCAGACAAGGGTCACCTTTTTTAGGTTTCCAGTTAGATTGTGTCAATGTCTTTGTCTCTATCAGACAAGAGACAATTTATATTGGGTTCAGCTTGTCGGAACCTTCAGTCTCTATTATTTCCTTCAGTAGCTATATGCATGGAAGTTTTAGGTCTCATGACTGCAGCATCGGACTCGATTCCCTTTGTTCGTTTTCATATGAGACCTCTCCAGTTTTCAATGCTGAATTAATGGTGCAGGGATTATACTAGGATATCACATTTAATATCCTTGAATCCCAATATTCAACTATCTCTGACTTGGTGGTTAGATCACCATCGTATAGATCTACGGGTCTCTTTGGTTCATCCAACCTGGACTGTGATCACAACAGATGCAAGTCTTTTAGGTTGGGAAGCTGTCTGGGGATCTCTGACAGCACAAGGGGTTTGGAAATCTCAAGAGGCTAGATTACCAATCAATATTTTGGAACTCTGTGCGATTTTCAGAGCTCTTCAGTTCTGGCTTCTATTGAAGAGGGAGACATTTTTTGGTTTTCAGACAGACAATGTCACAACTGTGGCGTCTGTCAATCATCAGGGTGGGACTCACAGTCCTCAGGTTATGAAAGAAGTATCTTGGATACTTGCTTGGGCAGAATCCAGCTCCTGTCTAATTTCTGCGGTCCATATCCCAGGTATAGACAATTGGTAAGCGGATTATCTCAGTCGTCAAGTTTTTCATCCGGGAGAGTGGTCTCTTCACCCAGATGTTTTTTCAAATTGTTCAGATGTGGGGGCTTCCAGAAATAGATCTGATGGCATTTCATCTAAACTAGAAACTTCCCAGGTACCTATCCAGGTCCGGGGATCCTCAGGCGGAAGCAGTAAATGCATTGATACTTCCTTGGAGTTATCAACCTGCTATATTTTTCCGCCTCTAGTTCTTCAAAAACATAATTTATGTAAGAACTTACCTGATAAATTCATTTCTTTCATATTAGCAAGAGTCCATGAGCTAGTGACGTATGGGATATACATTCCTACCAGGAGGCGCAAAGTTTCCCAAACCTCAAAATGCCTATAAATACACCCCTCACCACACCCACAAATCAGTTTAACGAATAGCCAAGAAGTGGGGTGATAAGAAAAAAGTGCAAAAGCATAAAAAATAAGGAATTGGAATAATTGTGCTTTATACAAAAAAATCATAACCACCACAAAAAGGGTGGGCCTCATGGACTCTTGCTAATATGAAAGAAATGAATTTATCAGGTAAGTTCTTACATAAATTATGTTTTCTTTCATGTAATTAGCAAGAGTCCATGAGCTAGTGACGTATGGGATAATGAATACCCAAGATGTGGATCTTCCACGCAAGAGTCACTAGAGACATAAAGACAGCCAATTCCGCTGAAAATAATCCACACCCAAAATAAAGTTTAAATTTTATAATGAAAAAAACTGAAATTATAAGCAGAAGAATCAAACTGAAACAGCTGCCTGAAGTACTTTTCTACCATAAACTGCTTCAGAAGAAGAAAACACATCAAAATGGTAGAATTTAGTAAAAGTATGCAAAGACGACCAAGTTGCTGCTTTGCAAATCTGATCAACCGAAGCTTCATTCCTAAACGCCCAGGAAGTAGAAACTGACCTAGTAGAATGAGCTGTAATCCTTTGAGGCGGAGTTTTACCCGACTCGACATAAGCATGATGAATTAAAGATTTCAACCAAGATGCCAAAGAAATGGCAGAAGCCTTCTGACCTTTCCTAGAACCGGAAAAAATAACGAATAGACTAGAAGTCTTTCGGAAATTCTTAGTAGCTTCAACATAATATTTCAAAGCTCTAACTACATCCAAAGAATGCAATGATCTCTCCTTAGAATTCTTAGGATTAGGACACAATGAAGGAACCACAATTTCTCTACTAATGTTGTTAGAATTCACAACCTTAGGTAAAAATTTAAAAGAAGTTCGCAACACCGCCTTATCCTGATGAAAAATCAGAAAAGGAGACTCACAAGAAAGAGCAGATAATTCAGAAACTCTTCTAGCAGAAGAGATGGCCAAAAGAAACAAAACATTCCAAGAAAGTAATTTAATGTCCAGTGAATGCATTGGTTCAAACGGAGGAGCTTGAAGAGCATAAAAATCGGTAGAGAGAGAACAGCACTCCATGAGATAGAACAGAAGCTGGAATAACTTCCATGCATGTTCATTTTTATTGAATTCCTCAGGGTGCCAGTTCTTTTTGCACACTATGCCCCTTCACAGAGAAAGAATATCCTGAAGCATATCAGTCTGACCCTGTCCAATGACAGTCCAGCGCCGAAATACCAGGCAATTCTCTGAACAAGGGAAGCAACAACCCCAGACGATCGTTTCGGCCTCCTATGGGCCTCGTCAGTGAGGTGCAGTTGTATCTCTCTAAGGGCAAGTGTGCATGGAGTCCACGTCTGGTTTCCCCATTACTCTTAGGGTGACCCAAGAGAAATTTGCATAAAAATCGGTAGAGAGAGAACAGCACTCCATGAGATAGAACAGAAGCTGGAATAACTTCCATGCATGTTCATTTTTATTGAATTCCTCAGGGTGCCAGTTCTTTTTGCACACTATGCCCCTTCACAGAGAAAGAATATCCTGAAGCATATCAGTCTGACCCTGTCCAATGACAGTCCAGCGCCGAAATATCAGGCAATTCTTCTCTGAACAAGGGAAGCAACAACCCCAGACGATCGTTTCGGCCTCCTATGGGCCTCGTCAGTGAGGTGCAGTTGTATCTCTCTAAGGGCAAGTGTGCATGGAGTCCACGTCTGGTTTCCCCATTACTCTTAGGGTGACCCAAGAGAAATTTGCATAAAAATCGGTAGAGAGAGAACAGCACTCCATGAGATAGAACAGAAGCTGGAATAACTTCCATGCATGTTCATTTTTATTGAATTCCTCAGGGTGCCAGTTCTTTTTGCACACTATGCCCCTTCACAGAGAAAGAATATCCTGAAGCATATCAGTCTGACCCTGTCCAATGACAGTCCAGCGCCGAAATACCAGCTTGAAGAGCCCCCAGAACCAAATTCAAACTCCAAGGAGGAGAAATTGACTTAATAACAGGTTTTATACGAACCAAAGCTTGTATAAAACAATGAATATCAGGAAGATTAGCAATCTTTCTGTGAAAAAGAACAGAAAGAGCAGAGATTTGTCCTTTCAAGGAACTTGCAGACAAACCTTTATCCAAACCATCCTGAAGAAACTGTAAAATTCTCGGAATTCTAAAAGAATGCCAGGAAAAATGATGAGAAAGACATCAAGAAATGTAAGTCTTCCAAACTCGATAATATATCTTCCTAGATACAGATTTACGAGCCTGTAACATAGTATTAATCACAGAGTCAGAGAAACCTCTTTGACTAAGAATCAAGCGTTCAATCTCCATACCTTCAAATTTAAGGATTTGAGATCCTGATGGAAAAAAGGACCTTGCGACAGAAGGTCTGGTCTTAACGGAAGAGTCCACGGTTGGCAAGAGGCCATCCGGACAAGATCCGCATACCAAAACCTGTGAGGCCATGCTAGAGCCACCAGCAGAACAAACGAGCATTCCTTCAGAATCTTGGAGATTACTCTTGGAAGAAGAACTAGAGGCGGAAAGATATAAGCAGGATGATACTTCCAAGGAAGTGACAATGCATCCACTGCTTCCGCCTGAGGATCCCTGGATCTGGAGAGATACCTGGGAAGTTTCTTGTTTAGATGAGAAGCCATCAGATCTATTTTTGGAAGTCCCCACATTTGAACAATCTGAAGAAATACCCCTGGGTGAAGAGACCATTCGCCCGGATGTAACGTTTGGCGACTGAGATAATCCGCTTCCCAATTGTCTATACCTGGGATATGAACCGCAGAAATTAGACAGGAGCTGGATTCCGCCCAAACCAGTATTCAAGATACTTCTTTCATAGCCAGAGGACTGTGAGTCCCTCCTTGATGATTGATATATGCCACAGCTGTGACATTGTCTGTCTGAAAACAAATGAACGATTCTCTCTTTAGAAGAGGCCATGACTGAAGAGCTCTGAAAATTGCACGGAGTTCCAAAATATTGATTGGTAATCTCACCTCCTGAGATTCCCAAACCCCTTGTGCTGTCAGAGACCCCCAAACAGCTCCCCAACCTGTCAGACTTGCATCTGTTGAAATCACAGTCCAGGTTGGAAGAACAAAAGAAGCCCCCTGAACTAAACGATGGTGATCTGTCCACCACGTCAGAGAGTGTCGTACAATCGGTTTTAAAGATATCAATTGATATATCTTTGTGTAATCCCTGCACCACTGGTTCAGCATACAGAGCTGAAGAGGTCGCATGTGAAAACGAGCAAAGGGGATCGCGTCCGATGCAGCAGTCATAAGACCTAGAATTTCCATGCATAAGGCTACCGAAGGGAATGATTGAGACTGAAGGTTTCGACAAGCTGAAATCAATTTTAGACGTCTCATGTCTGTCAGAGACACTGAATCTATCTGGAAACCTAAAAAGGTTACCCTTGTCTGAGGAATCAATGAACTTTTCGGTAAATTGATCCTCCAACCATGATCTCGAAGAAACAATACGAGTCAATTCGTATGAGATTCTGCTAAATGTGAAGACTGAGCAAGTACCAAGATATCGTCCAAATAAGGAAATACCACAATACCCTGTTCTCTGATTACAGTCAGAAGGGCACCGAGAACCTTTGTAAAAATCCTTGGAGCTGTTGCTAGGCCAAACGGCAGAGCCACAAATTGGTAATGCTTGTCTAGGAAAGAGAATCTCAGAAACTGATAGTGATCTGGATGAATCGGAATATGCAGATATGCATCCTGTAAATCTATTGTGGACATATAATGCCCTTGCTGAACAAAAGGCAGGATAGTCCGTATAGTTACCATTTTGAATGTTGGTATCCTTACATAACAATTCAATATTTTTAGATCCAGAACTGGTCTGAAGGAATTCTCATTCTTTGGTACAATGAAGAGATTTGAATAGAAGCCCAGCCCCAGTTCCAGAACTGGAACTGGCATAATTACTCCAGCCAACTCTAGATCTGAAACACATTTCAGAAATGCTTAAGCCTTCGCTGGATTTACTGGGACACGGGAAAGAAAAAAATCTCTTTGCAGGAGGCCTTATCTTGAAGCCAATTCTGTACCCGTCTAAAACAATGTTCTGAATCCAAAGATTGTGAATTGAATTGATCCAAATTTCTTTGAAAAAACGTAATCTGCCCCCTACCAGCTGAGCTGGAATGAGGGCCGCACCTTCATGTGGACTTGGGAGCTGGCTTTGGTTTTCTAAAAGGCTTGGATTTATTCCAGACTGGAGATGGTTTCCAAACTGATACCGCTCCTGTGGATGAAGGATCAGATATTTGTTCCTTATTGTGACGAAAGGAACGAAAACGATTATTAGACCTAAATTTACCTTTAGATTTTTTATCCTGTGGTAAAAAAGTTCCTTTCCCTCCAGTAACAGTTGAAATAATAGAATCCAACTGAGAACCAAATAATTTATTACCCTGGAAAGAAAGGGAAAGCAAAGTTGACTTAGAAGACATATCAGCATTCCAAGTCTTAAGCCATAAAGCTCTTCTAGCTAAAATAGCTAGAGACATATACCTGACATCAACCCTAATGATATTAAAGATGGCATCACAAATAAAGTTATTAGCATGTTGAAGAAGATTAACAATGCTATGAGAATTATGATCTGTTACTTGTTGCGCTAAAGCTTCTAACCAAAAAGTTGAAGCTGCAGCAACATCCGCTAAAGATATAGCAGGTCTAAGAAGATTACCTGAACATAAGTAAGCTTTTCTTAGAAAGGATTCAATCTTCCTATCTAAAGGATCCTTAAAGGAAGTACTATCTGCCGTAGGAATAGTAGTACGTTTAGCAAGAGTAGAGACAGCCCCATCAACCTTAGGGATTTTGTCCCAAAACTCTAATCTGTCAGATGGCACAGGATTTAATTGCTTAAAACGTTTAGAAGGAGTAAATGAATTACCCAAATTATTCCATTCCCTGGAGATTACTTCAGAAATAGCATCAGGGACAGGAAAAACTTCTGGAATAACTACAGGAGATTTAAAAACCTTATTTAAACGTTTAGATTTAGTATCAAGAGGACCAGAATCCTCTATTTCTAATGCAATTAAAACTTCTTTAAGTAAAGAACGAATAAATTCCATTTTGAACAAATATGAAGATTTATCAGCATCAACCTCTGAAACAGAATCCCCTGAACCAGAGGAATCATTATCAGAATCAGAATGATGATGTTCATTTAAAAATTCATCTGAAAAATGAGAAGTTTTAAAAGACCTTTTACGTTTACTAGAAGGAGGAATAACAGACATAGCCTTCTTAATGGATTTAGAAACAAAATCTCTTATGTTAACAGGAACACTCTGAGTATTAGATGTTGATGGAACAACAACAGGTAATGTAACATTACTAAAGGAAATATTATCTGCATTAACAAGTTTGTCATGACATACATTACAAACAACAGCTGGAGGAACAGATACCACAAGTTTACAGCAGATACACTTAACTTTGGTAGATCCAGCACCAGGCAGCGATTTTCCAGAAGTATCTTCTGACTCAAGGTCAACCTGGGACATCTTGCAATATGTAATAGAAAAAACAACATATAAAGCAAAATTGATCAAATTCCTTAAATGACAGTTTCAGGAATGGGAAAAAAAGCCAGTGAACAAGCTTCTAGCAACCAGAAGCAATAAACAATGAGACTTAAATAATGTGGAGACAATAGTGACGCCCATATTTTTTAGCGCCAAAAAAGATGCCCACATTATTTGGCGCCTAAATGCTTTTGGCGCCAAAAATGACGCCACATCCGGAACGCCGACACTTTTGGCGCAAAAAAACGTCAAAAATGACGCAACTTCCGGTGACACTTATGACGCCGGAAACGAAAAAAAATGTTTGCGCCAAAAAAGTCCGCGCCAAGAATGACGCAATAAAATGAAGCATTTTCAGCCCCCGCGAGCCTAACAGCCCACAGGGAAAAAAGTCAAATTTTAAGGTAAAATTGATTTATTCATATGCATTATCCCAAATATGAAACTGACTGTCTGAAATAAGGAACGTTGAACATCCTGAGTCAAGGCAAATAAATGTTTGAACACATATATTTAGAACTTTATATAAAAGTGCCCAACCATAGCTTAGAGTGTCACAGAAAATAAGACTTACTTACCCCAGGACACTCATCTACATGTAGTAGAAAGCCAAACCAGTACTGAAATGAGAATCAGTAGAGGTAATGGTATATATAAGAGTATATCGTCGATCTGAAAAGGGAGGTAAGAGATGAATCTCTACGACCGATAACAGAGAACCTATGAAATAGACCCCGTAGAAGGAGATCATTGAATTCAAATAGGCAATACTCTCCTCACATCCCTCTGACATTCACTGCACGCTGAGAGGAAAACCGGGCTCCAACCTGCTGCGGAGCGCATATCAATGTAGAATCTAGCACAAACTTACTTCACCACCTCCATAGGAGGCAAAGTTTGTAAAAACTGATTTGTGGGTGTGGTGAGGGGTGTATTTATAGGCATTTTGAGGTTTGGGAAACTTTGCCCCTCCTGGTAGGAATGTATATCCCATACGTCACTAGCTCATGGACTCTTGCTAATTACATGAAAGAAATCATCATGGAGCAATCGTTTGTGTTGCTGGTGGCTCCAGCATGGCCACTCAGGTTTTGGTATGTGGATTTTGTTCGGATGTCCAGTTGCCAACCTTGGCCACTTCCTTTAAGGCCAGACCTTGTATCTCAAGGTTCGTTTTTCCATCAGGATCTCAAATCCTTAAATTTGATGGTATGGAAATTGAATGCTTAGTGCTTAGTCATAGAGGTTTCTCTGACTCAGTGATTAATACTATGTTGCAGGCTCGTAAATCTGTATCTAGAAAGATTTATTGTCGAGTTTGGAAGACTTACATTTCATGGTGCTCTTCTCATAAATTCTCTTTGCATTCTTTTAGAATTCCTAGAATTTTACAGTTTCTTCAGGATGGTTTAGATAAGGGTTTGTCTGCAAGTTCTTTGAAAGGACAAATCTCTGCTCTTTCTGTTCTGTTTCACAGAAAAATTGCTAATCTTCCTGATATTCATTGTTTTGAATAATCTCTCTCTCCTCCTTGGAGTCTTAATTTGGGTTTGAAGGCTTTACGGGCTCCTCCGTTTGAGCCTATGCATTCTCTGAACATTAAATTACTTTCTTGGAAAGTATTATTCCTTTTAGCCATCTCTTCTGCTAGAAGAGTTTCTGAATTATCTGCTCTTTCTTGTGAGTCTCCTTTTTCTGATTTTTCATCAGGATAAGGCGGTTTTGCTGACGTCTTTTAAATTTTTTCCTAAAGTTGTGAATTCCAACATTAGTAGAGAAATTGTTGTCCCTTCGTTGTGTCCTAATCCTAAGAATTCTCTAGAGATCTTTACATTCTTTGGATGTGGTAAGAGCTTTGAAATATTATGTTGAAGCTACTAAATATTTCAGAAAGACTTCTAGTCTATTTGTTATCTTTTCTGGTTCTAGGAAAGGTCAGAAGGCTTCTGCCATTTCTTTGGCATCTTGGTTAAAGCTTTTGATTCATCATGCCTATTTGGAGTCGGGTAATTCCCCACCTCAGGGGATTATGGCTCATTCTAGGTCAGTTTCCACTTCCTGGGCTTTTAAGAATGAAGCTTCTGTTGATCAGATTTGCAAAGCAGCAACTTGGTCTTCTTTGCATACTTTTACTAAATTTTACCATTTTGATGTTTTCTCCTCTTCAGAAGAAGTTTTTGGTAGAAAAGTACTTCAGGCAGCTGTTTCAGTTTGATTCTTCTGCTTATAATTTCAGCTTTTTTCATTATAAAGATTAAAACTTTTGATTTGGGTTGTGGATTAATTTTACAGCGGAATTGGCTGTCTATATTTTTATCCCTCACTCTCTAGTGACTCTTGCGTGGAGTTCCACATCTTGGGTATTTGCTATCCCATACGTCACTAGCTCATGGACTCTTGCCAATTACATGAAAGAAAACATAATTTCTGTAAGAATTTACCTGATAAATTCATTTCTTTCATATTGGCAAGAGTCCATGAGACACACCCTTTTTATGGTGGTTATGATTTTTTTGTATAAAGCACAATTATTCCAATTCCTTGTTGATTCTTTCACCCCACTTCTTGGCTATTCGTTAAACTGAATTGTGGGTGTGGTGAGGGGTGTATTTATAGGCATTTTGAGGTTTGGGAAACTTTGCCCCTCCTGGTAGGAATGTATATCCCATACCTTACTAGCTCATGGATTCGTGCCAATTACATGAAAGAAATGAATTTATCAGGTAAATTCTTATATAAATTATGTTTTTGTAAACTCTATCATCAAAATCTGTGTGGATAAATATTTGTAGTAGATAACCTGTAAAAAATAAGTAAAAATTGAGAACATTTCACTGTGTTTTTCTACTGTTTTATTGCCCTCGTTCCTCCCTGATGATTGATGTAAGCCACTGACGTGATGTTGTCCGACTGGAATCTGATAAACTGGGCCGAAGCAAATTGAGGCCAGGCCAGAAGAGCATTGAAGATCGCTCTTAGTTCCAGGATATTTATAGGAAGAACAGACTCTGCCTGAGTCCACATTCCCTGAGCCTTTAGGGAACCCCAGACAGCTCCCCACTCTAGAAGGCTGGCGTCTGTTGTCACAATCACCCAGGACGGTCTGCGAAAGCAGGTTCCCTGGGATAGATGATCCAGAAACAACCACCATTGAAGAGAGTCCCTCGTCTCCTGTTCCAGGGTTATTCGAGGAGACTAATCTGCATAATCTCCATTCCACTGCCTGAGCATGTTTAACTGCAGAGGCCTGAGGTGAAACCGAGCAAACGGTATGATGTCCATTGCCACCACCATCAGTCCGATTACTTTCATGCACTGAGCCACTGACAGCCGAGGATTGGATTGAAGGGCTAGACAGGTATCTAAAATCTTTGATTTCCTGACCTCTGTCAGAAAAATCCTCATAGATATAGAATCGATTAGAGTTCCCAAGAAGGTCACCCTTGTCTTCGGAATTAAGGAACTCTTTTCCAGATTTACCTTCCACCCGTAGCACAATGTCGGTATGAGATCTTGCTTGTTGACAAGATGGTGCCTGGATTAGAATATCGTCCAGAAAAGGCGCCACCGCAATGCCCCGCGGTCTTAGAACCACCAGCAGAGACCCCAGAACCTTTGTGAAAATTCTGGGTGCCGTGGCCAGACCGAAAGGAAGAGCCACGAACTGAAAGTGTTTGTCCAGAAAGGCGAACCTCAGGAACCTGTGATGATCTCTGTGAATAGGAACATGTAGATATGCATCCTTTTTAATCCACTGTCGTCATAAATTGACCCTCCTGGATCAATGGAAGAATGGTACGAATAGTTTCCATCTTGAATGATAGAACTTGTTTAGACTCTTGAGGTCTAAGATAGGTCTGAAGGTTCCCTCCTTTTTGGGAACTACAGATTTGAATAAAAACCCTGCCCTGTTCCAGTACTGGAAAGGGAACAATCACTCCCAGGGAGGAGAGGTCTCTTACATAATGTAAGAACGCCTCTTTTTTTAATCTGGTTTGCAGATAATCTTGAAAGAAGAAATCTTCCTCGGGGAGGAAAATTTTCAACTCCAGTTTGTATCCCTGAGACACTATTTCTATTGCCCAGGGATCCTGAACGTCACGAACCCAAGCCTGAATGAAGAAGGAAAGTCTGCCCCCTACCAGAAACGGTCCCAGATCGGGGGCATGTCCTTCATGCTGTTTTGGCTTCAGCAGCAAGTTTCTTGGACTGTTTACCCTTGTTCCAAGACTGGTTGGGTCTCGAAGTAGGCTTAGATTGTTCTGGTTTAGAGGAGGAAGAGTAAGAATTTCCCTTGAAATTTCAAAAGGAACGAAAATTACTCTGTCGTCCTTTCTGTTTGTTTCTCTTATCCTGAGGAAGATGACCCTTACCTCCCATGATATCGGAGATAATTTCTGTCAGACCAGGTCCAAACAAGGTCTTTCCCTTGTAAGGAATTGCTAGCAGATTAGACTTAGATGACACATCCGCAGACCAAGGTTTTAACCATAAGGCTCTGCGGGCAAGGATAGAGAACCCTGAACTCTTAGCTGCCAATTTAGTAATTTGCAGAGAAGCATCCGTAATAAAAGCATTGGCTAACTTCAGAGCTTTAATCCTATCTTGGATCTCCTCTAAAGGAGTCTCAGTCTTGAGAGACTCGGACAGAGCATCAAACCAATAAGCTGCTGCACTAGTGACAGAAGCAATGCACACAGCCAGCTGCAATAGCAGACCCTGGTGAACATAAATCTATTTAAGTAGACCCTCCAACTTCTTGTCCATGGGATCTTTAAAAGCACAACTATCCTCAATGGGAATAGTAGTTTGTTTGGCCAAGGTGGAAATATCCCCTTCCACCTTAGGGACCGTCTGCCAAGCTTCCCTGACAGCGTCAGCTATAGGAAACATCTTTTTTGAAAATAGGAGACGGAGAGAAGGGAATACCTGGTTTCTCCCATTACTTGGAAACAATCTCCGAAGCTCGCTTTGGCACTGGAAAAACGTCTGAGTAAGAGAAAACTTCAAAATATCTATCCAATTTACTCGACTTCGCAGGAGCGACCACTACTGTAGAATCACAGTTGTCTAAAGTAACCAAAACCTCCCTGAGTAACAGGCAGAGGTGTTCTAGTTTAAACCTGAAAGATACAACCTCTGAATCAGTCAAAGGTAATGAACTTTCAGAGTCTGAAATTTCGCCTTCTGATAGAACCTCAATACCCTCCATCTCAGTTGCTTGAGAGGGTACATCTGAGATTGCCACCAAAGCATCAGAAACCTGACTGACAACATGCTTGTCTTTCCTCTTACGCTTGCCTTGAAGCATAGGAAAAGCAGACAACGCATCAGAAATTGTGGAAGACATAAGTGCAGCTATGTCTTTTATGGTAACTCCAGCAGGCGCTAGAGCAGAAGTACAGGACACTGCTTGCGCGGGCGTTAAAGATTGGGACGCTTGGGGAGAAAGCTACGGCATACTCTGACTCTCATCATTAGACTCCTGAGAAGCATCCGCCTTTGAGAAATTTTGCTCATGAAAAATCTTATCCCTATAATTAAAAGCCCTCTCAATACATGAGGGATAGAAAGGGATTGGTGGTTCCACATTTGCATCCAAACACATGGAGCAAGTAACATTTTCTACGGCTCCTAAGTCCATACTGAACACAATAAGAAAAAAAAACAATGTAATAAAAAATTTCTTTTTAAAAAAAAATAAATTTAAAATAAATAAATTTAACTAGAAAAAACTTTTTCTACTACTTGGGAAGTATGTGCTCAATAAAACAAGACAAATTACAATAAAATTGTTCAATATCCAAAAATTTGATGACAGAACAAAAACCGTTACTGTGTCTTTAAATTTTAAAAGCTAACTTTTTTACTGTCATAGCTAAAAACGTATTCCCAGTAGCTAAACAGAAAAAATTCAAACACCCCTACATCTCAGCAACTCTGCTGAGGTGCCTACCTGCCAAAACGGACTCACTCCCTGGACTCAACCTTCTTTGGAGCAGGAACGATCTGGATGTGTAATAGCCCAATAACGCTATAACTGCATGCTTAAACTGTCAGGAAACCATGCGGTTGTAGAGCCACAAAGAGCCGATGCCTTTCCGATGCCTTTCCCTTGCAGTCTATGGCAGCTACGGCTGAGAGTTGCGCAGTTAAACTTAGAAAACGCGCAAACCGCTAGCCCCGCCCATCGTGGGCACCACAGTTAAACATAACCCGATCTGCTTAAGGCTCTTACATTAAACCGATAGGAAAAACCACCAACAAATAAAATTGAGCTCCCCAGTCCCAGTACTCATGGCTGTCCTCCATTACCCTCTATTAACAAGAGAGATAGATGTCCCTACACAAGGATCTCTGCCTTATGTAATATGAAACCGGTTAAAGTGCCCACTTGCCTCTGAGATTTTACTGTATCCCAGAATAAAAAAGAAAATGTATGCTTACCTGATAAATTAGTTTCTTTTTAGACACGATGAGTCCACGGATTTCATCCTTACTTGTGGGATTACAGCTCCTGGTCAGCAGGAGGAGGCAAAGAGCACCACAGCAGAGCTGTATATATAGCTCCTCCCTTCCCTCCCACTCCAGTCATTCAACCGAAGTTAAGAAGAGAAAGGAAAAGCTAAGGTGCAGAGGAGACTGAAGTTTAAACAAAAATAAAAACCTGTCTCAAATAACAGGGCGGGCTGTGGACTCATCGTGTCTAAAAAGAAACAAATTTATCAGGTAAGCCTAAATTTTATTTTCTTTTTAAAGACATGATGAGTCCACGGATTTCATCCTTACTTTTGGGATACAATACCAAAGCTATAATACACGGATGAAAAGGGAGGGACAAGACAGGGAACCTAAACGGAAGGCACCACTGCTTGAAGAACCTTTCTCCCAAAAACAGCCTCAGCCGAGGCAAAAGTATCAAATTTGTAAAATTTAGAAAAAGTGTGAAGAGAAGACCAAGTTGCAGCCTTGCAAATCTGCTCAACAGATGCATCATTTTTTAATGCCCATGAGGAAGCAACAGCCCCTAGTGGAATGAGCCGTAATCTTTTCAGGAGACCACTGTCCAGCAGTCTCATATGCAAAGCGGATGATACTCTTCAGCCAAAAGGAAAGAGGTAGCCGTAGCTTTCTGACCCCTAAGTTTTCCCAAAAAAACAACAAATAAAAAAAGACGATTGACGAAAATCTTTAGTCGCCTGTAAGTACAATTTCAATGCATGGACTACGTCCAAATTGTGTAGCAGATGTTCCTTCTGAGAAGGAGGATTAGGACACAAAGAATGAACAACAATCTCCTGATTAATGTTCTTGTCTGAAACAACTTTAGGAAGAAAATGTTTAGTACGCAACACCACCTTATCCGCATGAAAAATAAGGTAAGGGGAATTATATTGTAATGCCGAAAGCTCAAATACTCTTCGAGCAGAAGAGATAGCAACAAGAAATAAAACTTTCCAAGACAATAACTTAATATCTATGGAATGCATAGGTTCAAACGGAACCCCCTGAAGAACTTTAAGAACTAAATTCAAACTCCAAGGAGAAGCAATTGGTCTAAACACAGGCCTGAATCTAGTCAGAGCCTGACAAAATGATTGAACATCTGCCAATCCTTCTTGGAGAAAAGACAAAATCCTAGGAATCCTAGCCCTACTCTAAGAGTAGCCCTTGGACTCACACCAATAAAGATATTTGCGCCATATCTTATGGTAGATCTTCCTAGTAACAGGCTTACGTGCCTAAATCAAAGTATCTATGACCGAATCAGAAAAACCTCGCTTGGATACAATTAAGCGTTCAATCTCCAAGCAGTCAGCTGCAGAGAAACTAGATTCGGGTGATGGAAGGGACCCTGAATGAGAAGGTCCTTCCTCAATGAAAGCTTCCACGGTGGCAGAGATGACATGTCCACCAGATCGGAATAACAAATCCTGCGAGGCCATGCAGGAGCAATGAGGATCACTAATGCCCTCTCCTGTTTGATTCGAGCAATCACCCAGGGAAGGAGAGCAAACGGGGGGGAATACATATGCTAGGCTGAAAGACCAAGGAACTGCCAAAGCATCTATCAGCTCGGCCTGGGGGGACCTGGACCTGTATCTCGGAAGCTTGGCATTCTGACGAGATGCCAAAAGATCCAACTCCGGCCGACCCCATCTGAGAATCAGGTTGGAAAATATTTCCGGATGAAGCTCCCACTCTCCCGGATGAAAGGTCTGCCTGCTCAGAAAATCCGCTTCCCAGTTTTCCACCCCTGGGATGTGGATCGCCAACAGATGGCAAGAGTGAGTTTCCGCCCACTGAATTATTTTGACTACCTCGGTCATCGCTAAGGAACTCCTTGTTCCTCCCTAATGATTAATGTAAGCCACTGTCGTTATGTTGTCCGATTGGAATCTGATGAATTGGGCCAAGTCCAGGCCAGAAGCGCATTGGCTATCGCCCACAGCTCTAGAATGTTGATGGGAAGGAGAGACTCTGCCTGAGTCCATACTCCCTGAGCCCTTAAAGAGCCCCAGACTGCTCCCCATCCTAAAAGGCTGGCATCCGTTGTCACAATCACCCATGAAGGTCTGTGAAAGCATGTCCCCTGGGATAGATGATCCAGAGACAACCACCACAGAAGAGAGTCCCTCGTCTCCTGATCTAGGGTTATTTGAGGAGACAAATCTGTATAATCTCCATTCCACTGCCTGAGCATGCTCAGTTGCAGAGGCCTGAGGTGAAACCGAGCACGGCAGCGGAATGATGTCCATTGACGCTACCATCAATCCAATTACCTCCATGCACTGAGCTACTGACGGCCGAGGATTGGACTGAAGGGCTCGACATGTATTCAGGATCTTTAAGTTTCTAACCTCAGTCAGAAAATATTTCATGGATAGAGAGTCGATTAGAGTTCCCAAGAAGGGTACCCTTGTCTGCGGGATTAACAAACTCTTTTCCACCCATGAGTTCTCAGGAAGGATAGCACAATGTCGGTATGGGACTTTGCTAGTTGATAAGATGATGCCTGGATCAGAATATCGTCCAGATAAGGCGCCACCACAATGCCCCGCGGTCTTAGAACCGCCAGTAGAGACCCCAGAACCTTTGTGAAAATTCTGGACGCAGTGGCCAGACCGTTAGGGAGAGCCACAAACTGAAAATGTTTGTCCAGAAAGGCAAACCTCAAACTTGTGATGATCTGAGTGTATAGGAACATGAAGATATGCATCCTTTAGATCCACTGTCGTCATAAATTGACCCTCCTGGATCAATGGAAGAATGGTACAAATAGTTTCCATCTTGAAGGATGGTACTCAGAAACTTGTTTAGACTTTTGAGGTATAAAATAGGTCTGAACGTTCCCTCTTTTTTGGGAACTACAAACAGATTTGAATAAAACCCCTGTCCCTATATTGGAAAGGTCTCCTACACAACGTAAGAACGCCTCTCTTTTTATCTGGTCTACAGATAATCGTGAAAGAAGAAACCTTCCTCTGGGGGAAGAATTTCTGAACTCCAATTTGTATCCCTGAGACACTATTTCTATTGCCCAGGGATCCTGAAAATCTCTTATCCAAGCCTGGATGAAGGAAAGTCTGCCCCCTACTAGATCCGGTCCTGGATAAGGGGCCAACCATTCATGCTGACTTGGAAATAAAAATAATACTTACATTTAATTGCTCTTAAAGGTTTTAGCATTGATTTGCACTCTATACTCCAAAACCTCTTTTTTTCACACAATCTTAAGATATATTTCTTGGGGAAATATCATAGGAGTTAAAGCTTACCTTAACTAGGCAGCGCAGAAAAGTTTTAATTATCCCTTCTTGCATCTATTACCCTTGTTCCAAGACTGGTTTGGTCTCCAAGTGGACTTGGTTTGTGAAAAGTTCCCTTCCTGTTTAGAGGAAGAGGAAGGGGGGATTCCCTTGAATTTTGAAAGGAACGAAAATTACTCTGTTGACCTCTCTGTTTGGATTTTTTATCCTGAGGGAGGAGATGACCCTTGCCTCCCGTGATGTCAGAAATAATTTCCTTCAAGTCAGGACTGAACAGGGTCTTCACCTTGTAAGGAATAGCCAAACGTTTAGACTTGGATGACACATCCGCAGACCAAGGCTTCAACCATAAGGCTCTGCGTGCTAAGATGGAAAAGCCCAAACTCTTAGCCGCCAATTTAGTAATCTGCAGAGAAGCATCCGTAATAAACAAATTAGCTAATTTAAGAGCTTTAATCTGATCCTGTATCTCTTCCAAAGGAGTCTCAGTCTTCCAGAGCATCAAACCAATAAGCAGCCGCACTGGTAACCATAACAATGCAAGCCGCTGGTTGCAATAGGAATCCCTGGTGAACATAAATCTTCTTAAGGAGACCCTCTAACTTCTTATCCATCGGGTCTTTGAAAGCACAACTATCCTCAATAGGAATAGTAGTCCGTTTGGCCAGGGTAGAAATAGCTCCCTCTACCTTAGGGACTGTCTGCCAAGAGTCCCTAACAGCATTGGCTATAGGGTACATCTTTTTAAAAACGGGAGAAGGAGAGAAGGGAATACCTGGTCTCTCCCATTCCTTCGCAATAATCTCTGAAGTCCTCTTTGGAACTGGAAAAACAGAGTAAGAAGGAACTTTTCTGTCCAACTTACACAATTTCTCTGGAGGAACCACTATTGAGTCACAATCATCCAAAGTCACCAACACCTCCCTCATTAATAGGGGGAGGTGTTCAAACTTAAAGAAACCACTTCAGAATCAGTCAGGGGTAAGGCACTTCCTGAGTCAGAAAGTTCACCTTCGGATAGGACCTCCGTACCCTCCAACTCAGAACCCCGGGAGGGTACGTCCGCGATCGCCATCATAGTATCAGAGGCTGCATTGACTACGTAGTTGTCCCTTCTTGTACGCTTGCCTTGCGATATGGGAAAGGCAGATAGCGCATCAGAAAGTGTAGAGGACATAACTGCAGCTATGTCCTTTAACGTGATTGCTGCAGAAACTGGAGAAGTACATGGCACCGCTTGAGCGGGCGTTAAGGGCTGTGACGCTTGGGAAGAAAGCTGGGGCATACTCTGCATCTCATCTGTAGACTCCTGAGAAGCATCCACTTTGGGCAAAGTGTTATCAAAAAGAATTTGTTCTCTATAGTGTAAAGCCCTCTCAATGCAAGAAAGACAAAAAGGAACAGGAGGTTCCACATTGGCATTCAAACACATGTAACATGTAACATTCTGGATATTATCCGAATCCCTGATAGCAAAAAGCAAGAAAATATTGGTCTTGGCTCCATTAAATTATATAGAAGCTTAATTTATGGCCAAAAAAACCCAGAGTGTAAGCACTAAATAAACACTTGTATACTGTGCCTTTAAGAAAAAAAAGTCTAACAATTTTACTGACTACTCTTCCAGTCAAAACTCCAGATCGTTTCTCAGAACGCCAAAGACCACCTGCTCAGTTTCCAACCACGCGGTCGTGGCGTCACTCCTGACATGCGATGAGTCTTACTGACAGTCGGGACTCCGGAGTACTAATCACTGTGCGGTTTCACAGCCCCAAGCGCGCCAAAGTAAGCCCCACCCTTCGTGGTCGTCACTCAAGCCATCCGACTAAGTTTGCATAATAAAAACCTTAATCGCCGGTCAGTTAACCCAGAAAAACACAGCCTTGAACCGGAGCCTCTTTTCAAAGCTCCGGTAATACCCCCAGCGTCTTGCCCCCAGTACACATAAACAGTGACCGGCAGGGGAGCCCTCACTGTAAGAGCCCATGTCCCCCAATAAATTACAGTCCCAGTTATAACTGAAGTAATAGTGTCGGTTGGCATAGCCATATGAAAACCCCACACTCTATTCAATAGGGAAAGCCCTTCCCAGAGAGCCCGTTTCCTAACAGATGAGAAGTGCACAGTCATTTCTGAGATACTATGTGGCCCAGAAAAATAAAAGACTGCACTTACCTCGATGCTGACCGACAGAATGACAGGTCCCACAGGATCAAGAGGTCTTCTCCCTCCTATAGCTCTGTGGAGACAGACAGGGCCTTAGTTAGTATCTGCTAAGGCCATCATCGAAAGGGCAGCAACACAATATGGGAGGCACAGTGAGAATTATGTCCCACCAGTTCCCATTGCTTTAAAGCCACCAGTAGCTCTACTCTAGAGGCTGACAAGGAATACGGCTACACCCTATAATAAAATAGCACTCACTGGTACCATTTTAAAAATAATAAACTCTTGATTGAAGAATCTAAACTAACAGCTCACTTCACCTCTTCCTATCACTAACACAGGCAAAGAGCATGACTGGAGTGGGAGGGAAGGGAGGAGCTATATATATACAGCTCTGCTGTGGTGCTCTTTGCCTCCTCCTGCTGACCAGGAGGCGTAATCCCACAAGTAAGGATGAAATCCGTGGACTCGTGTCTTTAAAAAGAAACAAAGTTAGCACTTATCTCTGTATTCTGCCCGACAGCAGGGCAACTCAGCAGGTTTAGGAGGTCCTCTCCCTCCCATAGCCCTGTGGAAAATAATAAAGCCTGAGTTAACTTTGCTTAGGCTGTTAGAAGGGCAGCATCAATGTATAGGAGGCGCAGTGAGAATTATGTCCCACCAGTTCCTATTGCTCTAAAGCCACCAAAAGCTCTACTGAAGAGACTGATATGGACTACAGCTACACTACTTTAAAAATAATAAACACTTGATTTAAGAATCTTTTCTAACACCTCACTTTACCTCTTGCTATCACTAACGTAGGCAAAGAGAATGACTGGGGTGGGAGGGAAGGGAGGAGCTATTTAACAGCTCTGCTGTGGTGCTCTTTGCCTCCTCCTGCTGACCAGGAGGTGAATATCCGATAAGTAATGAAGATGATCCGTGGACTCATTGTGTCTTTAAAAAGAAAATAGATATATTGTGTTGAATACAACCGAAATGTTGGCTTTGTAAGTTCTCCCTATCAGCAAATGAGCATTAGCATCCCCGGACCATGTTGTAAACTATCATGCACTTCTTATTGGTTCCACATTAAAGGGACATTAAACACTAAATACATGCTAGATAGAATGATGCATTCAAAGAAAAGATTAGTTCATGACTAACATGTAGATGTATTTTTTAAAGTTTCATTAGTTGTTTAAAAAGTGACAAAATAAGTGTAAAGTTTTAGTGTCTACAAAACACTGGGAGCTGCCATGTTGTAACTTGTGTTACCTTCTCTGCTGTGGTCAATTAGAGACAGTTATAAATTGGTTACTAGAGTGTGCAGCCAATGGTTGTGCTGGATTTAACAGTGTTCTGCACTTCCATTTCTAACAGGAACTGAAAAGCTCACAATTTCAGAATGGAATTACAGGCAAAGAGGACAAAATAAATAATGAGAGTATATTGCAGAGTTGTTTTATTATATACAATTTATCATTTTATATTACCATCTCAAAGTGTTTAATGTCCATTTAATGGGGCAGTGTACTTAATGTGTTTACAATTACTTGTTAGATTTTCTTAGCTGTATGGGAAATAGTATCTTTATGTGTATTTTTGTATATGCAATAACGCTGCTAATTGAAACCACAAATCAATCAAATGAGCTGTGCTTGTAGGGAGAGCAGGCCTACTTAGCTTACCTCTCTTTACACAAAATCATCTTTGTCCTATCTCTATATATACAATGAGACCAACACTTAGAGAGAACAATACTATATAGAAGAACACACTTTTTTAATACAAAACAAATAGTTTCAGCTGCTATGGTTGAAAAAACTTTATTGAAGCTTCATTTACAAAATCATATGTCATATATGAAGTGCTGTATGCAAAAAAACAGTTAAAAGAAAAAAAAAAGCATTAAAAAACCCACCCAAATTGTGTTCCACTTGCCAGGGGCAGTAAAGTCCTGCACACTGCACCCTCTAAATACTTTTATATTGTGATAACAATTGGTCCAAATTATTCATTGATCATAAACGATTGAACCCCAAAATGGAACAATAACTAATGAGAATGTAAAGGTTTGACATAATGTATAATCTGTGCAAATATATAGCGTCAAGAATGAGACATTTCTGGATTATAAAACAAAATTATGAGAACACCATGGACTGCTTTGCCAAGCAAGTTGCTGAAGGTTATTTTGGAAGCTTTATTCTGCAGTCAAGACGCTGCAGAGACATGCAGATTAAAGCAGTATTTGTAACTTCACAACTATTCAATTAGTACTATGGTTTGACACATTGCAACCTGTGGAGATGTAGCTCATATTTTAGTAATACTGAAGATGGCAGAACTGGTGCACAACATGAAATCTTAAATTGCTGAGCCATGGAATGAATATAATAAAGAAAATCTGAAATCCATGATACCAAGTTGTTGCACCACATTGGGCTTTCTCTTTTGCACCAGCATACTGGAGGTTCACAGTATAATGTTACAGTCTTTAGTTGTGTTTATTAAAATGAAGGAACATCCTTACTGCTCCGTTAAGAGTCTAAAATATCCACCATGTTATGTTGCTCATTAGCGATGTTGAGCAACATAACCCTTAAACTGGGGACAAATTTAAGCAGAAACCAGCACTGAAGCACATGATCCAGTCGTATTTCATGCCCAACGTATTTCATTGTGCAATGATTCAAGTGTAATGCTTTTTCTCTAATATTGCTTAAATAGGTGATCCAGTCGTGCTAACTGCAAATTCTATGGCGATTTAGGTTTTGTTTTATTAAAAAGAAAATAGGCATATTTAAGCTTTTTGTTACTCTGACATCTCATTGTAGTACATTTGAAGGTTCAGGACTGAATTACGTATTTTCATGTATACATCTGAATGATACCTCTGAGATGATTCTTAAGGAATATCTATGCCCAGGCTTTCGGGACATGAAGGAAACCAATTACATTCAGCCTTACGTCAGTCAATGCAAGGAAGGAATATCACACAGCAAATGGGCTGGTGGAGCCACTATCTCTGCCAACCTGCAGCATCAACTGCTCGATATAAGCCCAAATGCCAAATTTCTCTCTATATATAGAAAAAAAATTATATCCAAATCACCTACACCAAACTAAAAGAAAATAAATCATGATTTGTAGTGTAACAATCCAGCTTGAGTAAATATGGAGAGACAGAGAGAGGAAAGAGGAGAAGTAAAGAAGAGAGATGAAAGAGAGAGGGAGAGAGAAAAAGCCTGCAATGCAGGGCCGAGAGGAGTCGAGCAGCAAGGTGCTGCAGAGAACTGAGCAGTTCAGCTACAGAGCTCAGCAGCGAACAGAAGGCTTAAGTTGCAGGAATTTCTCACAGCAACCGCAGGAGAAAAAGACACTATGGCAGGCATCTTATTGTCGAAGTTCTACATAATTAGCAGGAAACAACCCATATCGCTCTTTGCACAGCCCCCTCCACCAACCCTCATCAATCATCTCAATGTTGGTGATTATGTCATCAGGATCAAAGGAAATTTCATCGTCACCAGCTGTGGACAGAAAGACACAAAACTGTTACATAACATTGCAAACTAATTCTGCAGTGATGACACACAGAGGAAGTTCCACACCTACCTGCTTGATAGTCATACAATGCGATGGCTGTAATCCCAAGGTCAGATTCATATTCGTCATAGGTATTTTCAACTAAAAGAAATGAAAGAAGGTTAGAAATGAAGCAGTGATCTTATTTAACACAGTTTAACCCTCAACTATACAAGATTTATGCTTAACCAATAAATCCTAACTCATAGACAAAGTATTCAGGGACTAGATTGACTTAGCACATTTGGGTGCTGCTCCACTTGTGAGTATCCATTCAGCTTATATTCATCTCTATTCATATCCACAGTATCACACTAGGAGGCGCCTTTGTTTTTTTGTGATTGTATTCACAGAGAAAGTTTGTATCCTGATTGTTTTATTTGCCAAAGAGCTGACTCCTGAATCAAGGTGTGATCCATACAGAAAGAGCTGTACCTGTCTAAAGCAGCAAGAATATTTACATCAAGAGGATTTATACATCTTTGGGCCCTATTAAGGACTGGTACCTATATTGTATAGAGACATTATCCTGTGTTTTTTATTGTCTGGTCCTCTAAGGTGCTATAGCTGTAATATCCATACATGTGCGCATGTATATACATGCACACACCTGCAAATACACAAATGTATACATGTGCACACACAGACGCAGAGGCATTGGGCCTATCCACCATTAAAACTATATAATACAGCTGAAAATACCTAATGTGCCTATATACTAAAGCCATTGTAGTATATTAGGTGGATATAATCATAAGTATAATCGATAAGAGACCCTATATTAACCAGTGATGTGCGATGGATAGTGATGACATGATTAACTCCCAGTTGATGTACAATATAACAAAAAGTGCCAGTAATACAAAAAAATAAAAAGCAGCCATATCTATATTTTCGTTAAGGCCCGCTGGAAAGAGGGTATTGAATTTGTAAATCCCGTAGGTTTCCCTCTGGCATAGGCTCTTAAACCTATTCATACCCTGTTTAAACGGAATTCTTTCCAGCGGGGTGATCCGAAATTGGCATTTGGAGCCCGAATGGCACTGTACATGGTGTCTTGATACACTAGGTTTGAGGCTACCTTTATCCACAGTCCTAAAATGTTCACCCCATCTACTTCTAAGCTTCCTACCTAAATACTGGACCCCACATATGCAAGTGAGTAAATAGATGACATAATTAGAGCTACAATCCAATCTATTTTTAAGTTGTTAAGTGTAGCCTGAAGAGGTGGATGTGACACTGGTAGTACCATGTGTGATATATTTGCACATATTGCATCTCTTAATTCTGCATCTAAAAGCTCCTTTTAGCTGGTGACTGTTATTAATAATGCCTCCTATTTTTGAGGCCTTTTTTCGACATAATAATTTTACTTGGGGCTAATTTCTGTTTAATAGAAGGTGCTCTCCTATATGTAATATTGGGTCTATCTTCTATAATTCCTTTAAGTATAGGATCTTTCTTGAGGAGATACCAGTGTTTGTTGAGTACTTTTCTTAAAGCTTTATAGTTAGAATTATAGTTGGTAATAAATGACATATTCCTTGTATTGTTATTATTTGGCAAATTTTTAGGAGGAGGATTAAGAATCGTATCTCTCTCTCTAATAGTCTAGCCTTTAAATATCCCTCCTCTATAAGAGATATAGGATAACCTTTTTCAATTAATCTATTTTTAAGAACCTGGGACTGTTCATCATGTTTCTATTAGAGAACAGTTGCACCTAATGCGCCTAAATTGGCTGAAAGGGATATTCCTCTTCCAACCTTCTAAATGATTACTCTGGTAGTTTAGAAAGTTATTGCTATCCACTAATTTAAAGTAGGTTTTGGATTTAACCAAATTATTGGCATCCCATGTAAGAACTATATCCAGAAATTCTATTTCTTCCAAATGTATTTTATGAGTAAATGTGAGCCCAAAGGAGTTGTTATTTAATTTGGATGCAAAATCTCTGGCGGAACTAATGGTCCCATTCCAGATGAAAACTAGGTCATCAATATATCTGCCATAGAAGACCAGGTTCTCCCTCAGCTTTGATTTAGGACAAACATGTCCTTGAATCGTCCCATAACAAAATTGGCAAAGCTGGGGGCGAACCTGGTCCCCATGGCCGTACCTTTCGTCTGAAGATAATAATTGTCTAAATATTTGAAATAGTTGTGTTTTAGTATAAAATTAATCAACTCCAGTAGGTATTCCTTCTGTATTTTAAGGCATATAAATATCTCTATCTAAGTAATCTGATACACAGTGTATACCTATTTCATGTGGGATATTAAGAGTATAATGCATTAACATCACATGTCATCCATAAATACTGATCTCCCCTTCTTATATTTGATAGTTTCTGTAATAGATCAGTAGTGTCCCTAATAAAAGAAGGGAGCTGTCTAACATACTTCTGTAGAAAGAAGTCAATATATGCGGATATATGATCAGTGATACTGTTAATACCCGCTATAATGGGCCTTCCAGGAGGTTTTTTTTAATCCTTATGGATTTTAGGTAAATGATAAAAATATGGTATATTAGGATGTTTAGGTGTTAAGAACGGTCTTTCTTTCAACGTCAAAATGCCTTCCTCAAACCCAAATTGGATGATGGAATTAAGTTTCTTAGTGAAAGTTAACGTGGGATCCGGTTCTAAAGGTCTATAATATTGCACATCTTTAATTATTCTTTCCGCTTCTTTAATCGTGGTAGTCTTGTAAGACTATCCCACCCCCCTTGTCGGCCTGGCGGATGACTATTGCTTCATTAGTTGACAAATTTCGTAAGGCCTTTCTTTCATTTGGCCATAAGTTAGAATTACCCAAAATATGTTTGAGGATACAGACTAGGTCATCCAGGACTAAACTTTGAAACAAGTCTATATAGGATCCTTCCTCTCTTGGTGGCATAAAGGATGATGGGGGACATTTGTCCGAATGTATGTAGCCATCATATAAATGGTCCACTATATGATCAATGTCATTATGTACAACTAGGTGGGGATATCTCTCCTCCATCTGATCTGTAAGGATGGGCATACCCTCAATTCCCTTATTTTTTAGTGCTTTTTTAGCAAAATATTTTTGCAGCAACAATTTTTGAGTGAACCTGTTAAGGTCCACATATAGATTAAACATATTGTGGGTATTAGAGGGACAGTAAGAAAGTCCCTTCCCTAGAACTCTAATATCATCATTACTAAGTTCGTAACTTGACAAATAGAAGATACCTTTGCTTAATTTCTCCAATTTTTCTTTCTTTGTGGAGTTTCCTCTCCCTCTTCTACCCCTTGGCCGTATGGTCGTTTTACCCCTTGGTTAGGCCTTTGGGGAAGATAGTGTGCATCCTTCCTCTATAGTGGTGCTAAGTTCAAAGGAGGTTTGTCTAAAAAACCCTGTTGATTAGTGCCATTTTCTAAATAATTAGTGGATGTGGAGGGACCCTCTAGAGGGTTAGGGTAATTAAACTGTCTGTTGTTACTATCTTGTATAGTAGGATCTCTATTAGGTGGCTGTAATACTTCAAACCAGTTCTGGGTAGGGATGGGTAGTGGTGCATGTTGATAATTAGTAAAAGGAGATTTAGGAGTGGCATTCCCATATTCATTATGATTATATTGTCTGTCATAATTTTGATTTACCAACCTGTTATTACCCGAGTGATGATAATCTAAATCTCTATTAGTTTTTGTGGAATGTTCATAATGTTGGTGTTCATTGTTTGATTGGTTATGATTTGAATGGGCATAATATTTCCCATGTGTATAACTGGAGTTATGATTGTAATTACTAGTTCTATGTGATCCCCCCCCTTCCATTTTTATTATAGGAGACCTTTGTCCATTCCTGATTAGGGTGTCTATTAGGTTTATTCTGTCTATTTTGTCTATTAAAGGAATAAACTTCTCCTTTGGAGTAATCTTCCTCATCCCTCAATCTTTTTTTCTCCTTTCTATTGATAATGTCATTTTGATACTCATCTGTTGTTTTCAGTTTGTTCATTAAGTTTATTATATTCTGGATGGTTAGCTAAAGGTTCCAACTCATTTTGTACTTTCTCAATCTCCACCCCTATCTCATCAACCAATTTTTTTTCTATGTTCAATTAACAGCTCTGTAAGTTTAAATGAGCAAATCTCAAGTATATCAAACCATTTTTTAGAGAGCTCAGGATCATTTTTAAAAGAACAGTTTTTATATATACGCAAACCCCTTGGTATTTTACTGATTTCTTTCTAATGCTTGAGGGCCTCCAAGTCCCACCAATGTCGGTGTTAATTCTTTGTCTTCTAGTTTATTGAACAGTTGTTTAATATCATTACTATGTTCAATAGGCGTGCCCTGTGTAGAGGGTGCATTCTAATTATTATTACCCAACTGCAACCTTTTGTTATGTCTTTCAAGGGTAGATAACATGCTGCAACCTCAAGTGAGGGAAGAAAACGGTTATATATAATTAATTAATATGGAATGCTGCTCCCCTATAAATACAACACTACTCCAGGTATATACAACTCTAGCTGAACACAAGTGTCAGCTCTAAGGGGCGCAATACAGATGACTACTACAATAATTTAAAGGGTTCTATAATAAAATACCCAAAAAGATGCAATGTCTAGTACATACAAAAAAAGAACACACATAATATAGAGCTATAGCACCCCAGAGGACCAGAAGATAAAAAACACAGGATAATGTCTCTATACAATATAGGTACCAGTCCTTAATAGGGTCCAAAGATGTATAAATCCTCTTGATGTAAATATTCTTGCTGCTTTAGACAGGTACAGCTCTTTCTGTATGGATCACACCTTGATTCAGGAGTCAGCCTCCTAGTGTGATACTGTGGATATGAATAGAGATGAATATAAGCTGAATGGATACTCACAAGTGGAGCAGCACCCAAATGTGCTAAGTCAAGCGTACAGGGAATTTGCAGTGTCCCAGCTCACTTTCTCAGCATCAGTGGCGGTATCCGTGAAGTCCTCAGTGGATATAAACAAGCTCAAACGCTCATAAAAATGTCAAAATAAACCACAATTTAATGGCAAATAAAAGATTGATATCAACCATATGACTCTGATATTAAAAAGGACAGAATGCAACGCGTTTCTCAGACTGTCTGTTCTCATGAGCCTGATGAAACAGACAGTAGTCTGAGAAACGCGTTGCATTCTGTCCTTTTTAAGGGGGAGGAGGATACACCAGATATTCTGGCATTATCGTACCATCTTGGTAATCATCTGCTGGTTCATACACAGGATCAGAGCTTGGTGCCGGGTGTTTCTGGCTCACAGTTTCCTGGTAATCAGCATTGTCTTCTGTATACACTCGTGGGGGAGCTGCTGCAGGAGCACGTTCTGGTACCTCCTCATATGCAGGCGTTGCATCCTGCAGAAAAAACACCATTTATTTATTAGCGAAACAAATATTAACTACACACTGGATATGAAACTGCAGGGGATGAATAGATTTCAAAAGTTGTAGAAGAAGCAGTCTTAAAACTGATATATATATATATATAATAGCTACAGTTAAGAATTCTGGATTGTATGAATGCATTTTTGAAATTTGTGGGCACCCTCAGTAACTAGAAATCATGAACATTTTAAATCAATTTTGGAGTTATTAAAGGGACATAATGCAACTGAGTTGTGCAACTAGTAGTGTTGATTGGATGAGAGAGTATTTTATTATTAAACTATTGACTGCGTGTAACTATGAGTTTAAACTATGTTTAAATCACCTCCAGAGCTGCAGTGCACTACTGGGACCTAGCTGAATACAACTATAATTTATACATAAAAAGATTATATATATATATATATATATATATATATATATATATATACACATATACACACACACACATATATATATACAATATATATATATACAATATATATATATATACATACATACATAAACACACACACACACACACACATAAATATATACATATTTAAATATATACATACATACATACACACGTTATATATATATATGATCATGCAGTGACCAAATGCGCATGCGCACGAAACACATCTGATCTTGTCCGCAAAACTGTTGTGCTTTTCTATGTGTGCTGAATACAGCTATGTGTAGCTGTCATGCTTTTAATTTTTGACGAATACATTTGTGAACTTTTTATATATCGTGGAGTTGGTCTACTTGCTGCCTCTTCTTGGATATACACTATATATACATATATATATACATACTGTATATATGTAGCCCTCAGTTTACGCCGGGGTTAGGTTCCAGAAGGAATTGTTGTAAATCGAAACCCAGTTTATAATGTAAGTCAATGAGAAGTGAGGGAGTTAGGTTCCAAACCCCTCTCAAAATTGTCATAAGTAGCACCTAATACATTCTTTTTAAAGCTTTGAAATGAAGACTTTAAATGCTAAACAGCATTATAGACAGTATCAAATAATCACACAATACAGAATATATAATTAAACTAAGTTAAATGAACAAAAACATTTGCTAAACAGCATTATAAACCTTATAAAATAATCACACAAAGGGGGCGGATCCTACTCTCAAAGTGGCAGGACGTGTCTCAGTGAAGCTCCTGGAGAATACAAGATTTTACCCAAGTTATTTACCACAAATCTACAGTATTTTATGCTTTTTGGGTTCACATTACAACTAAAGTTTGGACAACCTTTGGAGCTGAAGTTACAACAGTGTTTTTGCCTATGTTCTTTGGGACAGCTACGCAGGAGATATTCTACAAGGGACTAGTAGCCATATTGTGACTAGATGTGATCAAGCTGCAGATTGATTACTACCAAAGACACCAGAGAAGGATTCTCAGCATAGGTCTGGGGCTGCCGCATAAAATTAAACCCCCCCCCCCCGAACTCCAGGGTTAAGATATCCTGCAATAGGATAAACAAAAAGTTATCATTTATTATCTGCTCTGAGTCTGCTCTTCACCAGGGAGCCACACAAAGCTAATATATCACTCACTGGTACATGAGAGGAAAGGAACACAAGAGAGATGCCTTAGAAGCTGTGGCAGCATAGAAGTGCGCAAAAAAAAATGTGATCAAGCTATCTTACCACAGCTCGAAAAGGGACCTAAGGTCATTGCTTTTCCCAGCGACAGCTCACTGTGACACTTCACCTGGGAGGAATACAGAGCAGCTTACCCCTCCGATACACTGTGAGCCCCGACTCAGAATCAAGGTTGGAGCTGGATCTTACCACGAGCCGGCGATTTCACGCTCAGAGCTTAACTGCGCCACAAGGCCCCAATGATCCAGAGAGGAAGACCGATGATCTAGCTAATGCAATGGAGAGGTCGGGTCTTCATGCAAAGGAACAAGGTAACGCTCTCCCATTTCCCACTGCCTATGAGACGACCTCGCAGCTCAGAGAGAACAGTACCTGGGGCAACGAATTAGGACCGCAGCAGAGCAGAGAGATAACAAGATGGCGATTGACCCGGTACGGTGATGTGGGGCTGAGATGGGCTGCTAACTTTCCAGGAGATTCATACAGTTCACAAGGATTTTCTATGGCTAATGGAAAGGGTCTAAAACATGAAGTTGAACTCCCAGAGGTACCTGTTTTATGGAACTTTCCTTACATCAAAGCCTTTTGTGCCACATCTCTAACGGAGACTTTTCTCCAATGCCGATTAAGTTCTGGTATTGGTTAAATATGTGGAACACTCCTGACCCTGTCTTGCTATATGATTCTTTTCTTCCTTTGGCTTGATTCAGGACAACACAATGATCTTAAAACGGCAGTTCTATATAACGCAGGACTACCTTATAATACAGGTCTATCAATTTATTTGTTAAAGTCTATGGCTATGCATCTTATCTATACTCACATGTGCTTGTTTCTATAGTTATTCATGTGTCACTGGAAAAACAAAATTTATGCTTACCTGATAAATTTGTTTCTTTTTTGATACGATGAGTCCACGGATCATCTTAATTACTAATGGGATATTCACCTCCTGGTCAGCAGGAGGCAGCAAAGAGCACCACAGCAAAGCTGATAAATAGCTCCTCCCTTCCTTCCCACTCCAGTCATTCGACCGAAGTTAAGGAAAGAAAGGAAAAGCCAAAGGTGCAGAGGTATCTGAAGTATACCATAACCCAAAACCCTGGCTTACAAGAATAGGGCGGGCCGTGGACTCAGTTTGGTCTGGATGAATCAATTCCCTTATCACGGTTTGAAGTCTATTTGCGAATATATGTGTTAAAATTTTGTAATCTGAAAGAGAATCTATTATGGTCCTCAAAAGAGTTACCCCTCGAATTGGGAACTAGGGAACTCTTTTCCAAAATTATCTTCCACCCGTGAATCGCAGGACGGACAGTACTATGTCCAAGTGAAATCTTGCTTGTTGTAAAGATAGCGCGTGGACTAGGATGGTGTCCAGATAGGGCGCTATAGCCAATAATCCTGAAGCAGAAAACTGCCCCTGAGAGGAAAGTCTTGAACTTTACGTTGTCTCCCTGGGACACAATGTACACCACCCAGGGATCATGACCAAACCTGATCGAAAAAGGAGAACCTGCCCCCTTAAGAATCGGGGGCACACCCCTCAAGCTGTCTTAGATCCAACAGCAGGCTTCCTGGACTATTTTCCCCTATCCTAAGCCAGATAGGGTCTCCAGAAAGGCTTAAACAGATTCTATGTGGGAAAAAGAGAGGAAGGATTTTCCTAGAATCTTGAAAGGAACAAAATCACCTCATACTTCCATCACGCTATTCTGTATTTAAAAGAGTCTGCTAAATTAAAAACTCTTCTCCCATCCTATCGAGAGTGGTGTTTGACCAATAGAAACAAAGCATCAATCAGTACGCTGCCGCACTGGAAACAGCAGCCATACCAATCGCAGGTTGACAAAGTAAACCCTCTAACTTCTTACCATAGCGTCCTTCACCTGCATAGAGTCCTGAAGGAACTACTATCCTCCATACGACTAGCCTCTCCTTTGGCAAGTGTGGAAATTCTAAGCCCCCCTGAGAATCGTCTTCTCTCTAAATTAAAGAGAAAAAGGGGGGTTAACTCTAAAGCCCTGTCAGGTACAGGAACTACTTCCACCGTGAAGGGCACATCACAATATTAGAATAACCTACTGGTGACAGGGTCGCCCAGAGTAGCTCAAACCTTCTCTAAGTAGTAAATGGAGGTTTTCAAACTAAACCAAAAGGAAAATAAACTTAGGATCAGATAAAGGAATTACCTCATCAGAGACTGAGGATTCCTTATGCGATACTACCCTACAGGGAAGAAATAATCAATAACACGATTCTGAGAGAAAATGTCCTCTTGCACTTTTTCACTAGAACGAGGGGAAAAAAGGATTGTGTATTAAATACAAGATAACGCCAGGAGGAGTAAGAGAGGAAGCGCAGAGCACTGCATTTGGGCTGTAAATTTTTAGAAATACCTTAGGAGGAATTTGTTGCATATCATAGTCACTAGGCTTCTAGTCAGCATGCGCCTCAGAAAAGAGTAGGATTAGAACAAGACTATATCTTTATCAAAGTAAAGATCTCTCAATAAATGAGAAATAGAAGGGGAGTGGAAGTACCACAATGGTATCCAATCCTAAAACAAGACCCCTAGCAGGGCCTCTTAAACCATCCTGAGTCATAAGGATGAATTACACAAATAAACAGTTGAAATTTTTTAACAAAAAGCAACACAAAAAAAACATTACTGTCTCTTTAAATTTTAAAAAGTAACCTTTTTATTTATTTATTTTCTGGAGAAAAAAAACCAAGTACTTAAAAACAGAATTTATGTTTACCTGATAAATTACTTTCTCCAACGGTGTGTCCGGTCCACGGCGTCATCCTTACTTGTGGGATATTCTCTTCCCCAACAGGAAATGGCAAAGAGCCCAGCAAAGCTGGTCACATGATCCCTCCTAGGCTCCGCCTACCCCAGTCATTCGACCGACGTTAAGGAGGAATATTTGCATAGGAGAAACCATATGATACCGTGGTGACTGTAGTTAAAGAAAATAAATTATCAGACCTGATTAAAAAACCAGGGCGGGCCGTGGACCGGACACACCGTTGGAGAAAGTAATTTATCAGGTAAACATAAATTCTGTTTTCTCCAACATAGGTGTGTCCGGTCCACGGCGTCATCCTTACTTGTGGGAACCAATACCAAAGCTTTAGGACACGGATGATGGGAGGGAGCAAATCAGGTCACCTAGATGGAAGGCACCACGGCTTGCAAAACCTTTCTCCCAAAAATAGCCTCAGAAGAAGCAAAAGTATCAAACTTGTAAAATTTGGTAAAAGTGTGCAGTGAAGACCAAGTCGCTGCCCTACATATCTGATCAACAGAAGCCTCGTTCTTGAAGGCCCATGTGGAAGCCACAGCCCTAGTGGAATGAGCTGTGATTCTTTCGGGAGGCTGCCGTCCGGCAGTCTCGTAAGCCAATCTGATGATGCTTTTAATCCAAAAAGAGAGAGAGGTAGAAGTTGCTTTTTGACCTCTCCTTTTACCGGAATAAACAACAAACAAGGAAGATGTTTGTCTAAAATCCTTTGTAGCGTCTAAATAAAATTTTAGAGCGCGAACAACATCCAAATTGTGCAACAAACGTTCCTTCTTTGAAACTGGTTTCGGGCACAGAGAAGGTACGATAATCTCCTGGTTAATGTTTTTGTTAGAAACAACTTTTGGAAGAAAACCAGGTTTAGTACGTAAAACCACCTTATCTGCATGGAACACCAGATAAGGAGGAGAACACTGCAGAGCAGATAATTCTGAAACTCTTCTAGCAGAAGAAATTGCAACCAAAAACAAAACTTTCCAAGATAATAACTTAATATCAACGGAATGTAAGGGTTCAAACGGAACCCCCTGAAGAACTGAAAGAACTAAGTTGAGACTCCAAGGAGGAGTCAAAGGTTTGTAAACAGGCTTGATTCTAACCAGAGCCTGAACAAAGGCTTGAACATCTGGCACAGCTGCCAGCTTTTTGTGAAGTAACACAGACAAGGCAGAAATCTGTCCCTTCAGGGAACTTGCAGATAATCCTTTTTCCAATCCTTCTTGAAGGAAGGATAGAATCTTAGGAATCTTAACCTTGTCCCAAGGGAATCCTTTAGATTCACACCAACAGATATATTTTTTCCAAATTTTGTGGTAAATCTTTCTAGTTACAGGCTTTCTGGCCTGAACAAGAGTATCGATAACAGAATCTGAGAACCCTCGCTTCGATAAGATCAAGCGTTCAATCTCCAAGCAGTCAGCTGGAGTGAGACCAGATTCGGATGTTCGAACGGACCTTGAACAAGAAGGTCTCGTCTCAAAGGTAGCTTCCATGGTGGAGCCGATGACATATTCACCAGATCTGCATACCAAGTCCTGCGTGGCCACGCAGGAGCTATCAAGATCACCGACGCCCTCTCCTGATTGATCCTGGCTACCAGCCTGGGGATGAGAGGAAACGGCGGGAATACATAAGCTAGTTTGAAGGTCCAAGGTGCTACTAGTGCATCCACTAGAGCCGCCTTGGGATCCCTGGATCTGGACCCGTAGCAAGGAACTTTGAAGTTCTGACGAGAGGCCATCAGATCCATGTCTGGAATGCCCCACAGTTGAGTGATTTGGACAAAGATTTCCGGATGGAGTTCCCACTCCCCCGGATGCAATGTCTGACGACTCAGAAAATCCGCTTCCCAATTTTCCACTCCTGGGATGTGGATTGCAGACAAGTGGCAGGAGTGAGACTCCGCCCATTGAATGATTTTGGTCACTTCTTCCATCGCCAGGGAACTCCTTGTTCCCCCTGATGGTTGATGTACGCAACAGTTGTCATGTTGTCTGATTGAATAATAAAAACTACAGTTAAACACTAAAAAACTCTAAGCCATCTCCGTGGAGATGTTGCCTGTACAACGGCAAAGAGAATGACTGGGGTAGGCGGAGCCTAGGAGGGATCATGTGACCAGCTTTGCTGGGCTCTTTGCCATTTCCTGTTGGGGAAGAGAATATCCCACAAGTAAGGATGACGCCGTGGACCGGACACACCTATGTTGGAGAAATAAAGTTACATTGATTACAAATATCACCATGACATAAAAGAAGCAATGTCTTGCGCAGCAACTCCAGATGGAGTTTGTGAGGAACCGCAGGGAACTGCATGTGTTATATGTCATTGGAACACCTCCTTAATCATTCTGATTCATATAGGGCAGAATAATTAAGCAAAGACTTAACCCCTAGATCAGTGTTTTTCAACTAGTGTGCCGTGAGAGATCCTCAGGTGTGCCACGGCAGACTGACAACAGTGTGACATATTTTTTAAACTTTGCTTTTTTTTTTTTTTTTAAATCAAAGTTTTTTATTGAGGTTATTAGCAATACATCATTCATTACATGACAACATATATATTAATTCTGCAGACATATGACACCATGGATGATCTCTGCAACACACAATGTATAAAGAATATCATGCCATTTCTAGAGATAGTTAAGTCTGCATAAAGAATAAAAACAAAAGAGAGAATATATACATAATAATGAAACCTCTTTTTCTTTAGCTATGTTCCTCATCTGCTTGAAGTAATGCTCTTGAACCTGTCAAGGCTAATGATAAAGGAAAGAGGAATGATAGTAATAACCATAGCTGTGAATAAAAATATGTTGGGCATTCTTGTAACATATACATCCTATAGTATGGTAAACTAAATATAACATACAGATGTAAGAAAAACTTATAACAATATATCAGCAATTGCGGATAAATACCGCTGATTTGTTCACTTGCAATAAGGGTGAACCCTGATGGGGGGGGGGGGGGGGGGGGCGGAGCCATATGGGATTCCTGGATAGTGGCATGTTACAGGCAAGATCATTAATATACTAGTTTCTGGTCATAGGTTTTCAGGTTATAGGTGAGAAAAAAATGGCGTAGCTGGCTGACTAGTTAACAGTTCTATAATAAGTCCATTAGTTTCATGGAAATGGGATAGCACTTGGTAGTCAGTTCTGTGGCCTCTACTGGGCCAAAGAGTAGCATAAAATGCAGATGTGCAATATATAGTAGTTAAGACTGTCTAGTCTTTCTCGGCCGCAGAAAGCCAGACAGTTACTCCACATGCTAGCTTAGTTGCACAATTAGCTACGCTGAAATAATACTCCTGAACCTAAGCTGTTTTTGTATACGGTTAAAGAAGGAATGAGCATTAGCAGTACCATAATTATACATGGGGATCACAGTATAATATACCTATTTAGGACAGCAATGATACAGGGCACGTTAGCCTATTGCAGGCAGGAAAACATCCAGGTACATAGGAGAGTAAGCGTATTAAAGTATATGGCTAGTCTATATATTTTAGCAAAATTTGCTAGCGCTATATGCTAGGGTTAGCTAGTGACATGGAAAAAGCTGTATTGGGGATTCATTGATAAGAGGAGAGACTCATATAGGTGAGAAGTGAGAGTGCATAGTAACTATTAAGCATATAGGTTTGTGTATATATACAGAGCATATATTTTGTCCTTGAAGCAAACATGTGGGACATATTAAACAAGCATATGTCTTGAGAAATGCACAAAAACTGTAACGGATTATATCACAAATATACCTTTGCTCCAGCCAACCTATAAGCCAGTGTGAAATTCAAGAATATTAGACCCTGTTCAGTAAGGGAGGGTCACTTTTAGCAGTATAACGATAGAAAATATGAGCAAATGTACTTAACCACTCATACGTTAAAAATGGTTCAGACGTTGGTGTTAGTAGCATACATGAGTCAGACTCCAAGGGACAATATATCTGAAAGCCTCACGCATTAGCAAATACTGTATCGTCATTACAGGAGACCCCACTTAACTCTCTAAAAATATCATGGCTTACTGGCACATAACTAAGTGTGGTGTTGAAGACACAGCCTAGACAATTAAGCCAAATATTTTGCTATGAGAAATCTCGTATGGCCAAGTACCACAGGATATGCCCCCATTAAGGATTAAGCTGTGTAGCAAAACATTAATCACATATTTATAGCAAGTAACAGCGATAGTGTATTTTACATATAACAGGGGGGAAAAACATTAGAGCAAGAGCATCGTAGACAAAACAAAGCAAACTTGAGTTTAAGTAAGTCTATATATCACATAATCTTCAAGGTAAGTTTCAGTCAGTGAGAAAATGTTGTAGAAAGTCTCATTGTTAAGAAAGCAACTAGCTAATAGGATAAATACCCAAGTACTCAGCCAATTTATAAAACTTTACCCTATGCCAGAGCGGATAAGCATATTTCCATCAGAGGGATTAACAAACTTTAGATCCTGAGACAGAGCGGTATCTGCGATGAGTGATCGCCTCGGCTTCAATGTGGGAGACTGAAATGTTATGGTCGCTGCCCAGTCTCCTCTCTCTCTTGCAGCATATTCCACGCTCTCATATATAGGGAAATACTTGTGCAGAAGTCCGGTTAGAAGAGCCGAGTGATGGGGACCCGCTTGTGAGAGCAACAACAGTGCAGACTCCATTCTTCTCCCGTAGTCACTAGTCACCTCCATACAGTCTAGGGACAAAGGCAGGCCGTGCGCCTCTATCACGCCAAGACCCGGTTTGGGGCCAAGTGTGTGCTGCGGGATTGTGTGCTGTGGGGGCCGTAGCAATGTTACCGTAGTAGCTGAGTGGACAATGAGAGACAGTTCAGATTGATCTCCCTGGATATCACCCAGGTTGTCACCGCTAGTGTCGGGTATCGGGAACTGGGGATGCGTCACTGGTAAGCACACCGTAGATTGATCCCTATGCGCAGCTTCAGATACTTTGCTAGTTAGCGTATTGTCGGATTGTCCCCTCAGTGGCGGTTTCAATGCTTCTAATAGATCAGAGAAGCAGTGTGTCATCTGCCTATCCAAATCATGTAGCATGGCACACAGTAGCTCTCGGTCTTCCTCCATTTTATGGGTAGCTTAAGGGTCAGCCTCGCACAGACTTAGGCCTATAGTGAAGGCGGGAAGTCTATGTATAAAGTTACTCCAAGTATAACGGCTCCCTCCAGCCGAAAGATGTGAACATAAAATCAACCGTAGCGTTCAACTCAGGCAGAGTATTATTAGATCAGCTAATATTTATCCAGGCATGGATTTAGCTTGAATTTTCACTGGAAAAGAGTACTTTATTTAGTCAAAGTCTAGGAGCTCCATAGCTATGCGTCAGATTTCCTCGGCTGTTGGCTCCGCCCCCAAACTTTGCTTGTTTTTTACTCCCAGTGCAGGGGTAGTTTGTAGGAGGCATGGCATAACAGCACAATACATACAGTATGTGTGTGTTTGTGTGTATGTGTGTATATATATGCTGTATTAGGCTACAATGTGTGATTCTTTTTAAATTTTGGGATGGTGGTGTGCCACAGGATTTTTTAATGTAAAAAAGTGTGCCACGGCAAAAAAAAAAGGTTAAAAATCACTGCCCTAGATAATAAAAATTAACATATAACTACCGTTACCGTTTCTTTAAATGTAACTTATTTATTTAATATGATACCGAGATGTCTCAACACTGTTAAGCCCCCCTCTACAACTCAGCCTGACCCAGCTGAGACATCAGACCCTTATATAGCGCTGTCTTAAGCGCAAAAACATAATTTATGCTTACCTGATAAATTCCTTTCTTCTGTTGTGTGATCAGTCCACGGGTCATCATTACTTCTGGGATATAACTCCTCCCCAACAGGAAATGCAAGAGGATTCACCCAGCAGAGCTGCATATAGCTCCTCCCCTCTACGTCACTCCCAGTCATTCGACCAAGAATCAACGAGAAAGGAGAAACCAAGGGTGAAGTGGTGACTGGAGTATAATTTAAAAGATATTTACCTGCCTTAAAAAACAGGGCGGGCCGTGGACTGATCACACAACAGAAGAAAGGAATTTATCAGGTAAGCATAAATTATGTTTTCTTCTGTTATGTGTGATCAGTCCACGGGTCATCATTACTTCTGGGATACCAATACCAAAGCAAAAGTACACGGATGACGGGAGGGATAGGCAGGCTCATTATACAGAAGGAACCACTGCCTGAAGAACCTTTCTCCCAAAAATAGCCTCCGAAGAAGCAAAAGTGTCAAATTTGTAAAATTTGGAAAAAGTATGAAGCGAAGACCAAGTTGCAGCCTTGCAAATCTGTTCAACAGAGGCCTCATTCTCAAAGGCCCAAGTGGAAGCCACAGCTCTAGTAGAATGAGCTGTAATTCTTTCAGGAGGCTGCTGTCCAGCAGTCTCATAGGCTAAACGAATTATGCTACGAAGCCAGAAGGAGAGAGAGGTAGCCGAAGCCTTATGACCTCTCCTCTGACCAGAGTATACGACAAACAGGGAAGACGTTTGTCGAAAATCCTTAGTTGCCTGCAAGTAGAACTTGAGGGCACGAACTACATCCAGATTGTGTAGAAGACGTTCCTTCTTTGAAGAAGGATTCGGGCACAGGGAAGGCACCACGATCTCTTGATTGATGTTCCTGTTAGTGACTACCTTAGGTAAGAACCCAGGTTTTGTACGCAGAACTACCTTATCTGAATGAAAAATCAAATAAGGAGAATCACAATGTAAAGCTGATAACTCAGAGACTCTCCGAGCCGAAGAAATAGCCATTAAAAATAACACTTTCCAAGATAACAACTTTATATCAATGGAATGAAGGGGTTCAAACGGAACTCCTTGTAGAACGTTAAGAACAAGGTTTAAACTCCATGGCGGAGCAACAGTTTTAAACACAGGCTTGATCCTAGCTAAAGCCTGACAAAAGGCCTGGACGTCTGGAATTTCTGACAGACGCCTGTGTAACAAGATGGACAGAGCTGAGATCTGTCCCTTTAATGAACTAGCCGATAAACCCTTTTCTAAACCTTCTTGTAGAAAGGACAATATCCTAGGAATCCTAACCTTACTCCAGGAGTAACCTTTGGATTCGCACCAGTATAGGTATTTACGCCATATCTTATGGTAAATCCTTCTGGTAACAGGCTTCCTAGCCTGTATCAGGGTATCAATAACCGACTCAGAAAAACCACGTTTTGATAAAATCAAGCGTTCAATTTCCAAGCAGTCAGCTTCAGAGAAGTTAGATTTTGATGTTTGAATGGACCCTGTATCAGAAGGTCCTGTCTTAGAGGTAGAGACCAAGGTGGACAGGATGACATGTCCACTAGATCTGCATACCAAGTCCTGCGTGGCCATGCAGGCGCTATTAGAATCACTGATGCTCTCTCCTGTTTGATTTTGGCAATCAATCGAGGAAGCAGCGGGAAGGGTGGAAACACATAAGCCATCCCGAAGTTCCAAGGTGCTGTCAAAGCATCTATCAGAACCGCTCCCGGATCCCTGGATCTGGACCCGTAGCGAGGAAGTTTGGCGTTCTGGCGAGACGCCATGAGATCTATCTCTGGTTTGCCCCAACTTCGAAGTATTTGGGCAAAGACCTCCGGATGAAGTTCCCACTCCCCCGGATGAAAAGTCTGGCGACTCAAGAAATCCGCCTCCCAGTTCTCCACTCCCGGGATGTGGATTGCTGACAGGTGGCAAGAGTGAGACTCTGCCCAGCGAATTATCTTTGATACTTCCATCATTGCTAGGGAGCTTCTTGTCCCTCCTTGATGGTTGATGTAAGCTACAGTCGTGATGTTGTCCGACTGAAACCTGATGAACCCCCGAGTTTTTAACTGGGGCCAAGCCAGAAGGGCATTGAGAACTGCTCTCAATTCCAGAATGTTTATTGGCAGGAGACTTTCCTCCTGATTCCATTGTCCCTGAGCCTTCAGAGAATTCCAGACAGCGCCCCAACCTAGTAGGCTGGCGTCTGTTGTTACAATTGTCCAGTCCGGCCTGCTGAATGGCATCCCCCTGGACAGATGTGGCCGAGAAAGCCACCATAGAAGAGAGTTTCTGGTCTCTTGATCCAGATTCAGAGTAGGGGACAAGTCTGAGTAATCCCCATTCCACTGACTCAGCATGCACAATTGCAGCGGTCTGAGATGTAGACGTGCAAAGGGTACTATGTCCATTGCTGCTACCATTAAGCCGATCACCTCCATGCATTGAGCTACTGACGGGAGTTGAATGGAATGAAGGACACGGCATGCATTTAGAAGCTTTGTTAATCTGTCTTCTGTCAGATAAATCTTCATTTCTACAGAATCTATAAGAGTCCCCAAGAATGGAACTCTTGTGAGAGGAAAGAGAGAACTCTTCTTTTCGTTCACTTTCCATCCATGCGACCTTAGAAATGCCAGAACTAACTCTGTATGAGACTTGGCAGTTTGAAAGCTTGAAGCTTGTATCAGAATGTCGTCTAGGTACGGAGCTACCGAAATTCCTCGCGGTCTTAGTACCGCCAGAAGGGCACCCAGAACCTTTGTGAAGATTCTTGGAGCCGTAGCCAATCCGAATGGAAGAGCTACAAACTGGTAATGCCTGTCTAAGAAGGCAAACCTTAGATACCGGTAATGATCTTTGTGAATCGGTATGTGAAGGTAAGCATCCTTTAAATCCACTGTGGTCATGTACTGACCCTTTTGGATCATGGGTAAGATTGTCCGAATAGTTTCCATTTTGAACGATGGAACTCTTAGGAATTTGTTTAGGATCTTTAAATCCAAGATTGGCCTGAAAGTTCCCTCTTTTTTGGGAACCACAAACAGGTTTGAGTAAAACCCTTGTCCTTGTTCCGACCGCGGAACCGGATGGATCACTCCCATTAATAACAGATCTTGTACACAGCGTAGAAACGCTTCTTTCTTTATCTGGTTTGTTGACAACCTTGACAGATGAAATCTCCCTCTTGGGGGAGAGAATTTGAAGTCTAGAAGGTATCCCTGAGATATGATCTCTAGCGCCCAGGGATCCTGAACATCTCTTGCCCAAGCCTGGGCGAAGAGAGAGAGTCTGCCCCCCACTAGATCCGGTCCCGGATCGGGGGCCCTCGATTCATGCTGTCTTTGGGGCAGCAGCAGGTTTCCTGGCCTGCTTGCCCTTGTTCCAGGACTGGTTAGGTTTCCAGCCTTGTCTGTAACGAGCAACAGCTCCTTCCTGTTTTGGTGCAGTGGAAGTTGGTGCTGCTCCTGCTTTGAAATTCCGAAAGGGACGAAAATTAGACTGTCTAGCCTTAGCTTTGGCTTTGTCTTGAGGCAGGGCGTGGCCCTTACCTCCTGTAATGTCAGCGATAATTTCTTTCAAACCGGGCCCAAATAAAGTTTGCCCCTTGAAAGGTATATTAAGTAATTTGGACTTAGAAGTTACATCAGCTGACCAGGATTTTAGCCACAGCGCCCTACGTGCCTGAATGGCGAATCCTGAGTTCTTAGCCGTAAGTTTGGTTAAATGTACTACGGCCTCCGAAATGAATGAATTAGCTAGTTTAAGGACTCTAAGCCTGTCCGTAATGTCGTCCAGCGTAGCTGAACTAAGGTTCTCTTCCAGAGACTCAATCCAAAATGCTGCCGCAGCCGTAATCGGCGCGATGCATGCAAGGGGTTGCAATATAAAACCTTGTTGAACAAACATTTTCTTAAGGTAACCCTCTAATTTTTTATCCATTGGATCTGAAAAAGCACAGCTATCCTCCACCGGGATAGTGGTACGCTTAGCTAAAGTAGAAACTGCTCCCTCCACCTTAGGGACCGTTTGCCATAAGTCCCGTGTGGTGGCGTCTATTGGAAACATCTTTCTAAATATTGGAGGGGGTGAGAACGGCACACCGGGTCTATCCCACTCCTTAGTAACAATTTCAGTTAGTCTCTTAGGTATAGGAAAAACGTCAGTACTCGCCGGTACCGCAAAGTATTTATCCAACCTACACAATTTCTCTGGTATTGCAACAGTGTTACAATCATTAAGAGCCGCTAAAACCTCCCCTAGTAATACACGGAGGTTCTCCAATTTAAATTTAAAATTTGAAATATCTGAATCCAATCTGTTTGGATCAGAACCGTCACCCACAGAATGAAGCTCTCCGTCCTCATGCTCTGCAAGCTGTGACGCAGTATCAGACATGGCCCTAGTATTATCAGCGCACTCTGTTCTCACCCCAGAGTGATCACGCTTGCCTCTTAGTTCTGGTAATTTAGCCAAAACTTCAGTCATAACAGTAGCCATATCTTGTAATGTTATCTGTAATGGCCGCCCAGATGTACTAGGCGCCACAATATCACGCACCTCCCGGGCGGGAGATGCAGGTACTGACACGTGAGGCGAGTTAGTCGGCATAACTCTCCCCTCGCTGTTTGGTGAAATTTGTTCAATTTGTACAGATTGGCTTTTATTTAAAGTAGCATCAATACAGTTAGTACATAAATTTCTATTGGGCTCCACCTTGGCATTGGAACAAATGACACAGGTATCTTCCTCTGAATCAGACATGTTTAACACACTAGCAATAAACTTGCAACTTGGTTACAATCTTATTTAACAAAAACGTACTGTGCCTCAAAGAAGCACTAAACGATTAAATGGCAGTTGAAATAATGAACTGAAAAAAACAGTTATCGCATCAATCCTTGAAAATAACACAACTTTTAGCAAAGGTTTGTTCCCATTAGTAAAGTAACAATAATTAAATTTGAAACATAAAAATTACAGAGCAACGTCTTTTAATCACAGTCAATATATAAGTCTCACAGCTCTGCTGAGAGAATCTACCTCCCTCCAAAGAAGTTTGAAGACCCCTGATTTCTGTTAGAGATGAACCGGATAATGCAGGAAATACAAGAGTAACTGACTGGAAATTTTTGATGCGTAGCAAAGAGCGCCAAAAACGGCCCCTCCCCCTCACACACAGCAGTGAGAGAGAAACGAAACTGTCACAATTAAAACAAGCAAACTGCCAAGTGGAAAAATAATGCCCAAACATTTATTCACTCAGTACCTCAGAACATGCAAACGATTCTACATTCCAGCAAAAACGTTTAACATAATAAATACCTATTAAAAGGTTTAATGTACTTTTAACAGAGTAATTCCAGTGAAATACCATCCCCAGAATACTGAAGTGTAGAGTATACATACATGTCATTATAACGGTATGGCAGGATTTTCTCATCAATTCCATTCAGAAAATAAAAACTGCTACATACCTCAATGCAGATTCATCTGCCCGCTGTCCCCTGATCTGAAGCTTTTACCTCCCTCAGATGGCCGAGAAACAGCAATATGATCTTAACTACTCCGGTTAAAATCATAGTAAAAAACTCTGGTAGATTCTTCTTCAAACTCTGCCAGAGAGGTAATAACACGCTCCGGTGCTATTGTAAAATAACAAACTTTTGATTGAAGTTATAAAAACTAAGTATAATCACCATAGTCCTCTCACACATCCTATCTAGTCGTTGGGTGCAAGAGAATGACTGGGAGTGACGTAGAGGGGAGGAGCTATATGCAGCTCTGCTGGGTGAATCCTCTTGCATTTCCTGTTGGGGAGGAGTTATATCCCAGAAGTAATGATGACCCGTGGACTGATCACACATAACAGAAGAAAACTCAGGCTATAATTCCTCCTATCCTTCCGATAACTGGAAGAGACTGGAGGAAGAGATTTCCAAAGAGCGCATATTCTAGACTACCCCCGCCCTTTCCGATAGTCGGAGGAGTTAGGAAAGAGGAGCGCACATAACTGGCGCCATTTAACCAGCTCAGCCCTTCGTGGGCGTATCACAGGTCATCTCCCAATCGCCTTTGTTTAAGTATAGGCACCGGGAGCAAAGAACAGAATGCCCAGTATCATATAAAAAAAAAACATAATTTATGCTTACCTGATAAATTTATTTCTCTTGTAGTGTATTCAGTCCACGGGTCATCCATTACTTATGGGATATATTCCCTTCCCAACAGGAAGTTGCAAGAGGATCACCCAAAGCAGAGCTGCTATATAGCTCCTCCCCCCACATGTCATATCCAGTCATTCGACCGAAACAAGACAAGAAAGGAGAAACCATAGGGTGCAGTGGTGACTGGAGTTTTAATTAAAATTTAGATCTGCCTTAAAAAAGACAGGGCGGGCCGTGGACTGAATACACTACAAGAGAAATAAATTTATCAGGTAAGCATAAATTATGTTTTCTCTTGTTAAGTGTATTCAGTCCACGGGTCATCCATTACTTATGGGATGCCAATACCAAAGCTAAAGTACACGGATGATGGGAGGGACAAGGCAGGAACTTAAACGGAAGGAACCACTGCCTGTAGAACCTTTCTCCCAAAAAAAACAGCCTCCGAAGAAGCAAAAGTGTCAAATTTGTAAAATTTCGAAAAGGTGTGAAGCGAAGACCAAGTCGCAGCCTTGCAAATCTGTTCAACAGAGGCCTCATTCTTAAAGGCCCAGGTGGAAGCCACAGCTCTAGTGGAATGAGCTGTAATTCTTTCAGGGGGCTGCTGTCCAGCAGTCTCATAGGCTAAACGTATAATGCTACGATGCCAAAAGGAGAGAGAGGTTGCCGAAGCTTTTTGACCTCTCCTCTGTCCAGAGTAAACGACAAACAGGGAAGAAGTTTGACGAAAATCTTTAGTTGCCTGTAAATAGAACTTCAGGGCACGGACTACGTCCAGATTATGCAAAAGTCGTTCCTTCTTTGAAGAAGGATTAGGACATAATGATGGAACAACAATCTCCTGATTGATATTCCTGTTAGAAAATACCTTAGGTAAAAACCCAGGTTTAGTACGCAGAACTACCTTGTCTGAATGGAAAATCAGATAAGGAGAATCACAATGTAAGGCAGATAACTCAGAGACTCTTCGAGCCGAGGAAATAGCCATCAAAAACAGAACTTTCCAAGATAAAAGCTTAATATCAATGGAATGAAGGGGTTCAAACGGAACACCTTGAAGAACTTTAAGAACCAAGTTTAAGCTCCACGGCGGAGCAACAGTCTTAAACACAGGCTTAATCCTAGCCAAAGCCTGACAAAAAGCCTGGACGTCTGGAACTTCTGCCAGACGTTTGTGTAAAAGAATAGACAGAGCAGAAATCTGTCCCTTTAACGAACTAGCAGATAAGCCCTTTTCTAAACCCTCTTGTAGAAAGGACAATATCCTAGGAATCCTAACCTTACTCCATGAGTAACTCTTGGAATCGCACCAATATAAATATTTACGCCATATCTTATGGTAAATTTTTCTGGTAACAGGCTTCGTGCCTGTATTAAGGTATCAATAACTGACTCCGAGAAGCCACGCTTTGATAGGATCAAGCGTTCAATCTCCATGCAGTCAGCCTCAGAGAAATTAGATTTGGATGGTTGAAAGGACCTTGTATTAGAAGGTTCTGCCTCAGAGGCAGAGACCATGGTGGACAGGACGACATGTCCACTAGGTCTGCATACCAGGTCCTGCGTGGCCACGCAGGCGCTATCAGAATCATCGATGCTCTCTCCTGTTTGATCTTGGCAATCAGTCGAGGCAGCAGCGGAAACGGTGGAAACACATAAGCCATGTTGAAAACCCAAGGGGCTGCTAGAGCATCTATCAGCGCCGCTCCCGGGTCCCTGGACCTGGATCCATAACGAGGAAGCTTGGCGTTCTGGCGAGACGCCATGAGATCCAGTTCTGGTTTGCCCCAACGATGAACCAGCTGAACGAACACCTCCGGATGAAGGACAATATCCTAGGAATCCTAACCTTACTCCATGAGTAACTCTTGGATTCGCACCAATATAAATATTTACGCCATATCTTATGGTAAATTTTTCTGGTAACAGGCTTCGTGCCTGTATTAAGGTATCAATAACTGACTCCGAGAAGCCACGCTTTGATAGAATCAAACGTTCAATCTCCATGCAGTCAGCCTCAGAGAAATTAGATTTGGATGGTTGAAAGTACCTTGTATTAGAAGGTCCTGCCTCAGAGGCAGAGACCATGGTGGACAGGACGACATGTCCACTAGGTCTGCATACCAGGTCCTGCGTGGCCACGCAGGCGCTATCAGAATCACCGATGCTCTCTCCTGTTTGATCTTGGCAATCAGTCGAGGCAGCAGCGGAAACGGTGGAAACACATAAGCCATGTTGAAAACCCAAGGGGCTGCTAGAGCATCTATCAGCGCCGCTCCCGGGTCCCTGGACCTGGATCCGTAACAAGGAAGCTTGCCGTTGTGGCGAGACGCCATGCGATCCAGTTCTGGTTTGCCCCAACGAACCAGCTGAACGAACATCTCCGGATGAAGTTCCCATTCCCCCGGATGAAAAGTCTGGCGACTTAGAAAGTCCGCCTCCCAGTTCTCCACGCCTGGAATGTAAATCGCTGACAGGTGGCAAGAGTGAGACTCTGCCCAGCGAATTATCCTTGAGACTTCTAACATCGCTAGGGAACTCCTGGTTCCCCCTTGATGGTTGATGTAAGCAATAGTCGTGATGTTGTCCGACTGAAATCTGATGAACCTCAGTGTTGCTAACTGAGGCCAAGCTAGAAGAGCATTGAATATTGCTCTTAACTCCAGAATATTTATTGGGAGGAGTCTCTCCTCCTGAGTCCACGATCCCTGAGCCTTCAGGGAGTTCCAGACTGCGCCCCAACCTAGAAGGTTGGCATCTGTTGTTACAATCGTCCAATCTGGCCTGCGAAAGGTCATACCCTTGGACAGATGGACCCGAGAAAGCCACCAGAGAAGAGAATCTCTGCTCACTTGATCCAGATTTAGTAGAGGGGACAAATCTGAGTAATCCCCATTCCACTGACTTAGCATGCATAATTGCAGCGGTCTGAGATGCAGGCGCGCAAATGGCACTATGTCCATTGCCGCTACCATTAAGCCGATTACTTCCATGCACTGAGCCACTGACGGGCGAGGAATGGAATGAAGGACACGGCAAGCATTTAGAAGTTTTGATAACCTGGACTCCGTCAGGTAAATTTTCATCTCTACAGAATCTATAAGAGTCCCTAGGAAGGAGACTCTTATGAGTGGTAATAGAGAACTCTTTTCCACGTTCACCTTCCACCCATGCGACCTCAGAAATGCCAGAACTATCTCTGTATGAGACTTGGCAATTTGAAAACTTGACGCTTGTATCAGAATGTCGTCTAGATACGGAGCCACCGCTATGCCTCGCGGTCTTAGAACCGCCAGAAATGAAGCCAGAACCTTTGTAAAAAATCTCGGGGCCGTAGCTAACCCGAAGGGAAGAGCTACAAACTGGTAATGCCTGTCTAGAAAGGCAAATCTTAGGTACCGATAATGATCTTTGTGAATCGGTATGTGAAGGTAGGCATCCTTTAAGTCCACTGTGGTCATGTACTGACCCTCTTGGATCATGGGTAGGATGGTTCAAATAGTTTCCATTTTGAATGATGGAACTCTTAGGAATTTGTTTAAGATCTTTAAATCCAAGATTGGTCTGAAGGTTCCCTCTTTCTTGGGAACTACAAACAGATTTGAGTAAAATCCTTGCCCTTGTTCCGTCCGCGGAACTGGGTGGATCACCCCCATTACTAGGAGGTCTTGTACACAGCGTAGAAATGCCTCTTTCTTTATTTGGTTTGCTGATAACCTTGAAAGATGAAATCTCCCTTGTGGAGGAGAAGCTTTGAAGTCCAGAAGATATCCCTGAGATATGATCTCCAACGCCCAGGGATCATGGACATCTCTTGCCCACGCCTGGGCGAAGAGAGAAAGTCTGCCCCCCACTAGGTCCGTTTCCGGATAGGGGGCCATCCCTTCATGCTGTCTTAGGGGCAGTAGTAGGTTTTCTGGCCTGCTTGCCCTTGTTCCAGGACTGGTTAGTTCTCCAGGTCTGTCTGTAACGAGCAACAGTTCCTTCCTGTTTTGGAGCGGAGGAAGTTGATGCTGCTCCTGCCTTGAAGTTTCGAAAGGCACGAAAATTAGACTGTTTGGCCTTTGATTTGGCCCTGTCCTGAGGAAGAGTATGACCCTTACCTCCAGAAATGTCAGCGATAATTTCTTTCAAGCCGGGCCCGAATAAGGTTTGCCCCTTGAAAGGAATATTAAGCAATTTAGATTTAGAAGTCACGTCAGCTGACCAGGATTTAAGCCATAGCGCTCTGCGCGCCTGGATGGCGAATCCGGAGTTCTTAGCCGTTAGTTTAGTTAAATGTACAATGGCATAAGAAACAAATGCATTAGCTAGCTTAAGTGCTTTAAGCTTGTCCATAATTTCATCCAATGGAGCTGTGTGAATGGCCTCTTCTAGAGACTCAAACCAGAATGCCGCAGCAGCAGTGACAGACGCAATGCATGCAAGGGGCTGTAAGATAAAACCTTGTTGAACAAACATTTTCTTAAGGTAACCTTCTAATTTTTTATCCATTGGATCCGAAAAAGCACAACTATCCTCCACCGGGATAGTGGTACGCTTAGCTAAAGTAGAAACTGCTCCCTCCACCTTAGGGACCGTCTGCCATAAGTCCCGTGTGGTTGCGTCTATTGGAAACATCTTTCTAAATATAGGAGGTGGGGAAAAGGGCACACCGGGTCTATCCCACTCCTTGCTAATAACTTCTGTAAGCCTTTTAGGTATAGGAAAAAACATAATTTATGCTTACCTGATAAATTCCTTTCTTCTGTTGTGTGATCAGTCCACGGGTCATCATTACTTCTGGGATATAACTCCTCCCCAACAGGAAATGCAAGAGGATTCACCCAGCAGAGCTGCATATAGCTCCTCCCCTCTACGTCAGTCCCAGTCATTCGACCAAGAATCAACGAGAAAGGAGTAACCAAGGGTGAAGTGGTGACTGGAGTATAATTTAAAAGATATTTACCTGCCTTAAAACAGGGCGGGCCGTGGACTGATCACACAACAGAAGAAAGGAATTTATCAGGTAAGCATAAATTATGTTTTCTTCTGTTATGTGTGATCAGTCCACGGGTCATCATTACTTCTGGGATACCAATACCAAAGCAAAAGTACACGGATGACGGGAGGGATAGGCAGGCTCATTATACAGAAGGAACCACTGCCTGAAGAACCTTTCTCCCAAAAATAGCCTCCGAAGAAGCAAAAGTGTCAAATTTGTAAAATTTGGAAAAAGTATGAAGCGAAGACCAAGTTGCAGCCTTGCAAATCTGTTCAACAGAGGCCTCATTCTTAAAGGCCCAAGTGGAAGCCACAGCTCTAGTGGAGTGAGCTGTAATTCTTTCAGGAGGCTGCTGTCCAGCAGTCTCATAGGCTAAACGTATTATGCTACGAAGCCAAAAAGAGAGAGAGGTAGCAGAAGCTTTTTGACCTCTCCTCTGTCCAGAATAAACGACAAACAGGGAAGAAGTTTGGCGAAAATCTTTAGTTGCCTGCAAGTAGAACTTGAGGGCACGAACTACATCCAGATTGTGTAGAAGACGTTCCTTCTTTGAAGAAGGATTTGGACACAAGGATGGAACAACAATCTCTTGATTGATATTCCTGTTAGTGACTACCTTAGGTAAGAACCCAGGTTTAGTACGCAGAACTACCTTGTCTGAGTGAAAAATCAGATAAGGAGAATCACAATGTAAAGCTGATAACTCAGAGACTCTTCGAGCCGAGGAAATAGCCATTAAAAACAGAACTTTCCAAGATAACAATTTTATATCAATGGAATGAAGGGGTTCAAACGGAACACCCTGTAAAACGTTAAGAACTAAGTTTAAACTCCATGGCGGAGCAACAGCTTTAAACACAGGCTTGATCCTAGCTAAAGCCTGACAAAAGGCCTGGACGTCTGGATTTTCTGACAGACGCCTGTGTAACAAGATGGACAGAGCTGAAATCTGTCCCTTTAATGAACTAGCTGATAAACCCTTTTCTAAACCTTCTTGTAGAAAGGACAATATCCTAGGGATCCTAACCTTACTCCAGGAGTAACGTTTGGATTCGCACCAGTATAGGTATTTACGCCATATTTTATGGTAAATCTTTCTGGTAACAGGCTTCCTAGCCTGTATCAGGGTATCAATAACCGACTCAGAAAAACCACGTTTTGATAAAATCAAGCGTTCAATTTCCAAGCAGTCAGCTTCAGAGAAGTTAGATTTTGATGTTTGAATGGACCCTGTATCAGAAGGTCCTGTCTTAGAGGTAGAGACCAAGGCGGACAGGATGACATGTCCACTAGATCTGCATACCAAGTCCTGCGTGGCCATGCAGGCGCTATTAGAATCACTGATGCTCTCTCCTGTTTGATTTTGGCAATCAATCGAGGAAGCAGCGGGAAGGGTGGAAACACATAAGCCATCCCGAAGTTCCAAGGTGCTGTCAAAGCATCTATCAGAACCGCTCCCGGATCCCTGGATCTGGACCCGTAGTGAGGAAGTTTGGCGTTCTGGCGAGACGCCATGAGATCTATCTCTGGTTTGCCCCAACGTCGAAGTATTTGGGCAAAGACCTCCGGATGAAGTTCCCACTCCCCCGGATGAAAAGTCTGGCGACTCAAAAAATCCGCCTCCCAGTTCTCCACTCCCGGGATGTGGATTGCTGACAGGTGGCAAGAGTGAGACTCTGCCCAGCGAATTATCTTTGATACTTCCATCATTGCTAGGGAGCTTCTTGTCCCTCCCTGATGGTTGATGTAAGCTACAGTCGTGATGTTGTCCGACTGAAACCTGATGAACCCCCGAGTTGTTAATTGGGGCCAAGCCAGAAGGGCATTGAGAACTGCTCTCAATTCCAGAATGTTTATTGGAAGGAGACTCTCCTCCTGATTCCATAGTCCCTGAGCCTTCAGAGAATTCCAGACAGCGCCCCAACCTAGTAGGCTGGCGTCTGTTGTTACAATTGTCCAGTCTGGCCTGCTGAATGGCATCCCCCTGGACAGGTGTGGCCGATAAAGCCACCATAGAAGAGAATTTCTGGTCTCTTGATTCAGATTCAGAGTAGGGGACAAATCTGAGTAATCCCCATTCCACTGACTTAGCATGCACAATTGCAGCGGTCTGAGGTGTAGGCGTGCAAAAGGTACTATGTCCATTGCCGCTACCATTAAGCCGATCACCTCCATGCATTGAGCTACTGACGGGTGTTGAATGGAATGAAGGACACGGCATGCATTTAGAAGCTTTGTTAACCTGTCTTCTGTCAGGTAAATCTTCATTTCTACAGAATCTATAAGAGTCCCCAAGAATGGAACTCTTGTGAGAGGAAAAAGAGAACTCTTCTTTTCGTTCACTTTCCATCCATGCGACCTTAGAAATGCCAGAACTAACTCTGTATGAGACTTGGCAGTTTGAAAGCTTGAAGCTTGTATTAGAATGTCGTCTAGATACGGAGCTACCGAAATCCCTCGCGGTCTTAGTACCGCCAGAAGGGCACCCAGAACCTTTGTGAAGATTCTTGGAGCCGTAGCCAATCCGAATGGAAGAGCTACAAACTGGTAGTGCCTGTCTAAGAAGGCAAACCTTAGGTACCGGTGATGATCTTTGTGAATCGGTATGTGAAGGTAAGCATCTTTTAAATCCACTGTGGTCATGTACTGACCCTTTTGGATCATGGGTAAGATTGTCCGAATAGTTTCCATTTTGAACGATGGAACTCTTAGGAATTTGTTTAGAATCTTTAAATCTAAGATTGGCCTGAAAGTTCCCTCTTTTTTGGGAACCACAAACAGGTTTGAGTAGAACCCTTGTCCTTGTTCCGACCGCGGAACCGGATGGATCACTCCCATTAATAACAGATCTTGTACACAGCGTAGAAACGCTTCTTTCTTTATCTGGTTTGTTGACAACCTTGACAGATGAAATCTCCCTCTTGGGGGAGATAATTTGAAGTCTAGAAGGTATCCCTGAGATATGATCTCTAGCGCCCAGGGATCCTGAACATCTCTTGCCCAGGCCTGGGCGAAGAGAGAAAGTCTGCCCCCCACTAGATCCGGTCCCGGATCGAGGGCTCTCGGTTCATGCTGTCTTTGGGGCAGCAGCAGGTTTCCTGGCCTGCTTGCCCTTGTTCCAGGACTGGTTAGGTTTCCAGCCTTGCCTGTAACGAGCAACAGCTCCCTCCTGTTTTGGTGCAGTGGAGGTTGATGCTGCTCCTGTTTTGAAATTCCGAAAGGGACGAAAATTAGACTGTCTAGCCTTAGCTTTGGCTTTGTCTTGAGGTAGGGCGTGGCCCTTACCTCCTGTAATGTCAGCGATAATTTCTTTCAAACCGGGCCCAAATAAAGACTGCCCCTTGAAAGGTATATTAAGTAATTTGGACTTAGAAGTAACATCAGCTGACCAGGATTTTAGCCACAGCGCCCTACGTGCCTGGATGGCGAATCCTGAGTTCTTAGCCGTAAGTTTGGTTAAATGTACTACGGCCTCCGAAATGAATGAATTAGCTAGTTTAAGGACTCTAAGCCTGTCCGTAATGTCGTCTAGCGTAGATGAACTAAGGTTCTCTTCCAGAGACTCAATCCAAAATGCTGCCGCAGCCGTAATCGGCGCGATACATGCAAGGGGTTGCAATATAAAACCTTGTTGAACAAACATTTTCTTAAGGTAACCCTCTAATTTTTTATCCATTGGATCTGAAAAAGCACAGCTATCCTCCACCGGGATAGTGGTACGCTTAGCTAAAGTAGAAACTGCTCCCTCCACCTTAGGGACCGTTTGCCATAAGTCCCGAGTGGTGGCGTCTATTGGAAACATCTTTCTAAATATTGGAGGGGGTGAGAACGGCACACCGGGTCTATCCCACTCCTTAGTAACAATTTCAGTTAGTCTCTTAGGTATAGGAAAAACGTCAGTACTCGCCGGTACCGCAAAGTATTTATCCAACCTACACAATTTCTCTGGTATTGCAACGGTGTTACAATCATTGAGAGCTGCTAAAACCTCCCCTAGTAATACACGGAGGTTCTCCAATTTAAATTTAAAATTTGAAATATCTGAATCCAATCTGTTTGGATCAGAACCGTCACCCACAGAATGAAGCTCTCCGTCCTCATGCTCTGCAAGCTGTGACGCAGTATCAGACATGACCCTAGTATTGTCAGCGCACTCTGTTCTCACCCCAGAGTGATCACGCTTGCCTCTTAGTTCTGGTAATTTAGACAAAACTTCAGTCATAACAGTAGCCATATCTTGTAATGTTATCTGTAATGGTCGCCCAGATGTACTAGGCGCCATAATATCACGCACCTCCCGGGCGGGAGATGCAGGTACTGCCGCGTGAGGCGAGTTAGTCGGCATAACTCTCCCCTCGCTGTTTGGTGAAATTTGTTCAAATTGTACAGATTGACTTTTATTTAAAGTAGCATCAATACAGTTAGTACATAAATTTCTATTGGGCTCCACCTTGGCATTGGAACAAATGACACAGATATCTTCCTCTGAGTCAGACATGTTTAACACACTAGCAATAAACTTGCAACTTGGTTATAATCTTTTTTAGCAAAAACGTACTGTGCCTCAAAGAGGTACTAAACGATTAAATGACAGTTGAAATAATGAACTGAAAAACAGTTATAGCATCAAACTTTAAAACAACACAACTTTTAGTAAAGGTTTGTTCCCATTAGTAAAATAACAATAATTAAATTTGACATAAAAAATTACAGAGCAACGTTTTTATTCACAGTCAATATAAAATTCTCACAGCTCTGCTGAGAGAATCTACCTCCCTCCAAAGAAGTTTGAAGACCCCTGAGATCTGTCAGAGATGAACCGGATCATGCAGGAAATATAAGAGTAGCTGACTGGAAATTTTTGATGCGTAGCAAAGAGCGCCAAAAACGGCCCCTCCCTCTCACACACAGCAGTGAAGAGAAACGAAACTGTCACAATTAAAAGCAAACAACTGCCAAGTGGAAAATAATGCCCAAATATTTATTCACTCAGTACCTCAGAAATGTAAACGATTCTACATTCCAGCAAAAACGTTTAACATGATAAATACTTATTAAAAGGATTAGTGACTTTTAACAGAGTAGTTCCGGTGAAATACCATCCCCAGAATACTGAAATGTATACATACATGTCATTATAACGGTATGGCAGGATTTTCTCATCAATTCCATTCAGAAAATAAAAACTGCTACATACCTCAATGCAGATTCATCTGCCCGCTGTCCCCTGATCTGAAGCTTTTACCTCCCTCAGATGGCCGAGAACAGCAATATGATCTTAACTACTCCGGTTAAAATCATAGTAAAAAACTCTGGTAGATTCTTCCTCAAACTCTGCCAGAGAAGTAATAACACGCTCCGGTGCTATTGTAAAATAAACTTTTGATTGAAGTCATAAAAACTAAGTATAATCACCATAGTCCTCTCACACATCCTATCTAGTCGTTGGGTGCAAGAGAATGACTGGGACTGACGTAGAGGGGAGGAGCTATATGCAGCTCTGCTGGGTGAATCCTCTTGCATTTCCTGTTGGGGAGGAGTTATATCCCAGAAGTAATGATGACCCGTGGACTGATCACACATAACAGAAGAAACGTCAGTACACACCGGCACCGCATAGTATCTATCCAGCCTACATAATTTCTCTGGAATTGCAACTGTGTTACAGTCATTCAGAGCCGCTAAAACCTCCCCAAGCAATACACTGAGGTTCTCAAGGTTAAATTTAAAATTAGAGATCTCTGAATACGGTTTCCCTTGATCAGATCCGTCACCTACAGAATGAAACTCTCCGTCCTCATGTTCTGCAAACTGTGACGCAGTATCGGACATGGCTCTCACAGCACCAGCGCGCTCTGTCCTTATCCCAGAGCAATCGCGCTTGCCTCTTAATTCTGGCAATTTAGATAATACTTCTGTCAGGGTATTATTCATAATAGTAGCCATGTCTTGTAAAGTGATTTGTATGGGCGTCTCTGATGTACTTGGCGCCACAATATCACGCGCCTCCTGAGCGGGAGGCGAAGGTACTGACACGTGAGGAGAGTTAGTCGGCATAACTTCCCCCTCGTTGTCTGATGATAATTCTTTACAGATAAAGACTGACCTTTATTATTTAAAGTGAAATCAATACATTTAGTACACATATTTCTATGGGGCTCCACACTGGCCTTCAAACATAGTGAACAAACAGATTCATCTGTGTCAGACATGTTTAAACAGACTAGCAATGAGACTAGCAAGCTTGGAAAACACTTTAAAATAAATTTACAAGCAATATAGAAAACGCTACTGCGCCTTTAAGAAGCACAAAAAACTGTCACAGTTGAAATAACAATGAACCAAATCAGTTATAGCAACCAAATTTTCACAGTAAATTAATTAAGTTAGCAGAGCATTGCACCCACTAGCAAATGGATGATTAACCCCTTAATACCCAAAACGGATAATCAACACAGTCAAACACACTGTCACAGGTCTGCTGTGACTGATTACCTCCCTCAAAATGACTTTTGAAGTCCCTTGAGCTCTCTAGAGACGTCCTGGGTCATGCAGGAAGAAGCAGGAAAACTGAGACTGAATTTTTACTGCGCAAAAAAGCGCTAAAATAGGCCCCTCCCACTCATTATTACAACAGTGGGAAACCTCAGTTAACTGTTTCTATGCAGAAATAGAAGTCAGCCATGTGGAAAAATTCATGCCCCAATAAGTTTTATCACCAATGTACCTCACAAAAACGATTAAACATGCCAGCAAACGTTTTAAACATCCTTTTTTAAAGAGTATGTATCTCTATTGATAAGCCTGATACCAGTCCTTCTACTGCATTTAAGGCTTATTACATTACTTCAGTATTAGCAGAATTTTCTTAGTCAAATTCCATTCCTTAGAAAATTACTTTACTGCATATACATTAATCAGCCTGATACCAGTCGCTTTCACTGCATTTAAGGCTTTTACTTACATTACATCGGTATCAGCAGTATTTTCTTAGTCAATTCCATTCCTTAGAAAAATATTTTACTGCACATACCTTATTTGCAGGAGACCCCGCACGCTATTCCCTTTCTGAAGTTACCCCACTCCTCAGAATGTGCGAGAACAGCCAGTGGATCTTAGTTACTTCTGCTAAGATCATAGAAAACGCAGGCAGATTCTTCTTCCAAATACTGCCTGAGAAAAAAACAGCACACTCCGGTGCCATTTAAAAATAACAAACTTTTGATTGAAGAAATAATTAAGTATAAAACCCCACACTCCTCTCACGACCTCCATCTATGTTGAGGGTTGCAAGAGAATGACTGGGTATGACATGTGGGGGGAGGAGCTATATAGCAGCTCTGCTTTGGGTGATCCTCTTGCAACTTCCTGTTGGGAAGGGAATATATCCCATAAGTAATGGATGACCCGTGGACTGAATACACTTAACAAGAGAAACTGAAACACCGCTGTTACAACACATGTCCCACAGACAAACCTCACTATGTGGTCTCCCGGCACCGGGAGCAAGGCACAGAGTAAACACTCTCATAGAAACAACTGCTAGACCTCTGTTGTACTGTGAACAAACAGCCCCTTATGTGATCTCCCGGTCGCCATTGCCGAAGAATAGGCACTGGGAGCAAGGCATAGAATGCACTCATATTAAATAAACAGCAGATAACCCTCTGTTACACATGTGCTTAAATATAGACACCGGGAGCAAGGCATAGAATGTGCAGCATTACATGGAACAACTGCTAGACCTCTGTTGTTACACATGTTCCACTGTAACAAACATCTCACTATGTGATCTCCCGGTCGCCATGCTTAAATATAGGCACCGGGAGCAATGCATAGTATACACAGTTAGTGTTACAAATGTCCCACTTAAACAACTCCGGTTGCCATCCCAGTGCCTGCGTCCTGACTGCCATAAAGCCCCGAATAGACTAGGAGAAACTGAGCCCCAGTTCAATGAGGTCTAAATAAAAAGGAAATTTATGCTTACCTGATAAATTTATTTCTTCTACGATATGACGAGTCCACGGATTTCATCCTTACTTGTGGGATATTAACCTCCTGCTAACAGGAAGTGGCAAAGAGCACCACAGCAGAGCTGTATATATAGCTCCTCCCTTCCCTCCACCTCCAGTCATTCGACCGAAGTTAGGAAGAGAAAGGAAAAGCCAAAGGTGCAGAGGTGACTGAAGTTTAACAAAAAAAATTACCTGTCTTAGAAATGACAGGGTAGGCCGTGGACACGTCAAATTGTAAAAGAAATACATTTATCAGGTAAGCATAAATTTCCTTTTCTTTTACAAGATATGACGAGTCCACGGATTTCATCCTTACTTATGGGATACAATACCAAAGCTATAAGACACAGATGAAAGGGAGGGACAAGACAGGAACCTAAGCGGAAGGCACCACTGCTTGAAGAACCTTTCTCCCAAAACCAGCCTCAGATGAAGCAAAAGTGTCAAATTTGTAAAATTTGGAAAAAGTGTGAAGAGACGACCAAGTTGCAGTCTTGCAAATCTGTTCAACAGAAGCATTGTTTTTAAATGCCCATGAGGAAGCCACAGCCCTAGTGAATGAGCCTTAAATCTTTCAGGAGGCTGCTGTCCAGCAGTCTCATAAGCCAGACGGATGATACTCTTCAGCCAAAAAGAAAGAGAGGTAGCCATAGCTTTCTCACCCCTACGCTTTCCAGAAAAAACAATAAATAAAGAAGATGTTTGACGAAAATCCTTAGTCGCCTGCAAGTAAAACTTCAGGGCACGGACCACGTCCAAGTTATGCAACAAACGCTCCTTCTTAGAAGGAGGATTAGGACACAATGAAGGAACAACAATTTCCTGATTAATATTCTTATTAGAAACAACCTTAGGAAGAAAACCAGGTTTGGTACGTAAAACCACCTTATCAGAATGAAATATAAGATAAGGAGAGTCACATTGTAACGCTGAAAGCACGGAAACTCTACGAGCAGAAGAAATAGCAACCAAAAATAAAACCGTCCAAGATAACAACTTAATATCTATGGAATGCAGAACCCCTTGAAGAACATTAAGAACTAAATTCAAACTACAGGGTGGAGCAATTGGTCTAAACACAGGCTTGATTCTGGTCAGAGCCTGACAAAAAGACTGAACGTCTGGAACATCTGCCAAACGCTTGTGTAGTAAAATCGACAAAGCAGAAATTTGTCTCTTTAAGGAACTTGCTGATAACCCCTTCTCCAATCCTTCTTGGATAAAATCCTGGGAATCCTAACTCTACTCCATGAGTAGCCCTTGGATTTTCACCAATAAAGATATTTACGCCATATCTTATGGTAGATCTTTCTAGTGACAGGCTTACGTGCCTGAATCAAAGTATCAATGACCGAATCAGAGAACCCCGCTTAGATAAAATCAAGCGTTCAATCTCCAAGCAGTCAGCTGCAGAGAAACTAGATTCGGATGTTGGAAGGGTCCCTGAATGAGTCCTGCCTCAATGGAAGTTTCCACGGCGGCAGAGAGGACATGTCCACTAGATCGGCATACCAAGTCCTGCAAGGCCACGCAGGTGCGATTAGAATTACCGAAGCCCTCTCCTGTTTGATCCGTGCAATCACCCGAGGAAGGAGAGCAAACGGTGGAAACACATAAGCTAGGTTGAATGACCAAGGCACTGCCAAGGCATCTATCAGTTCGGCCTGAGGATCCCTTGACCTGGATCTGTATCTTGGGAGCTTGGCATTCTGACGAGACGCCATCAGATCCAATTCCGGTCTGTCCCATCTGAGAATCAGAATGGCAAAGACCACCGGATGGGGTTCCCACTCCCCCGGATGAAACGTCTGTCTGCTTAAAAAGTCTGCTTTCCAGCTTAAAAAGTCTGCTTCTCAGTTGTCCACTCCTAGGATGTAGATTGCTGACAGATAAAAGTGAGCCTCCACACATCGAATTATCTTGGATACTTCTGTCATCGCTAAGGGACTCCTTGTTCCTCCCTGATGATTGATGTAAGCCACAGTCGTGATGTTGTCCGACTAAAAAAGGATGAATTTGGCCGAAGCCAACTGAGGCCAAGCCTGAAGCGCATTGAATATTGCTCTCAATTCCAGAATATTGATCGGAAGTAGAGACTCTGAGTCCACACACCCTGAGCTTTTAGGGAATTCCAGACTGCACCCCAACCTAGTAGACTGGCGTCCGTTGTCACTATCACCCATGAGGGTCTGCGGAAGCACGTCCCTTGGGACAGATGATCCGGCGACAACCACCAAAGAAGAGAGTCTCTTGTCTCCTGATCCAGATCTATCGGAGGAGACAAATTTGCATAATCTCCATTCCACTGCCTGAGCATGCTCAGTTGTAGCGATCTGAGATGAAAACGAGCAAACAGAATGATGTCCATTGCCGCCACAATCAATCCAATTACCTCCATGCATTGAGCCACTGAAGCCGAGGATTGGACTGAAGGGCTCGGCATGAATTCAGAATCTTTAACTTTCTGACCTCAGTCAAGAAAATTTTCATGGATAAGGAATCTATGAGAGTTCCCAAGAAGGGAACCCTTGTCTGTGGAAGTAATGAACTCTTTTCTAGATTCACTTTCCACCGTGAGTCCTCAGAAAGTACAGAACCATGAGATTTTGTCAGATGGTAAGACGCCGCCTGGATCAGAATATCGTCCAGATAAGGCGCCACTGCAATGCCCCGCGGCCTGAGAACCGCCAGAAGTGACCCTATAACCTTTGTGAAGATCCTGGGTGCTGTGGCCAACCCGAATGGAAGAGCCACAAACTGAAAATGTTTGTCCAGGAAGGCAAACCTTAGGAACTGGTGATGATCCTTGTGGATAGGAATATGAAGATATGCATCCTTCAAGTCCACGGTTGTCATATATTGACCCTCTTGGATCAATGGCAGAATTGTTCGAATAGTCTCCATCTTGAAGGATGGGACTCTGAGAAACTTGTTTAGACCTTTTAGATCTAAAATAGGTTGAAACGTGCCCTCTTTTTTGGGGACCACGACAAGATTTGAGTAAAATCCCTGCCCCTGTTCCAGTATTGGAACGGGACGAATTACTCCCATAGTAGAGAGGTCTTTTACACAATGTAAGAACGCCTCTCTTTTTATCTGGCCTACAGACAATCGTGAAAGAAGAAACCTCCCCCTTGGGAGAGAATTTTTGAATTCCAGTTGATACCCTTGGGACACGATTTCCAGTGTCCAGGGGTCCTGAACATCCCTTACCCAAGCCTGGGCAAAGAGAGAAAGTCTGCCCCCTACTAGATCCGGTCCCGGATCGGGGGCCACCCCGTCATGCTGTCTTGGTAGCAGCAGCAGGCTTCTTGGGTTGTTTACCCTTGTTCCAAGCCTGGTTGGGTCTCCAGACGGACTTGGCCTGAGCAAAATTCCCTTCCTGTTTAGCGGAGGAAGAATAGGGGACTCCTTTGAAGTTCTGAAAGGCACAAAAATTATTTTGTTTATCCCTTAGTTTAGCTGTTCTATCCTGAGGTAGGAGATGACCCTTACCTCCCGTAATGTCAGAAATGATTTCTTTCAAGTCGGGCCTGAATAGGGTTTTGCCCTTGAAAGGAATAGCCAAAAGCTTTGACTTAGATGACACATCAGCAGACCAAGATTTTAACCATAACGCTCTACGCGCTAAAATGGCAAATCCAGCATTCTTAGCCGCCAATTTGGCAATCTGAAAGGCGGCATCCGTAATAAAAGAATTAGCCAGCTCAAGAGCCTTAATTCTATCTAAAATGTCCTCTAAAGGAGTCTCAGTCTTAAAAGACTCTAAGGCGTCAAACCAGAAGGCCGCCGCAGTGGTAACTGGTACAATGCAGGCCGTCGGTTGTATGGTTATCACTTTTCAGGCCCCTGCACCTCGCCACAGCTCTGCTGCGGCGCCTACCTGCCCCCAGATCACACTGATCCTCCTGAAGTAGCGCTCTCAATTCTCTCTGTACCCCACGAGTACAAACTGACTCAGGTCCCACCGGAGCTTCAGAACCTTGCTGCCAATGCGGAAAACTACTGCGCAACTGAGCGCGCGAAAATAGGCCCTGCCCATCGTGGGCGTAACTCGAGCCGTACCAAGAACTGCATGGGAAGACAAAATAACATGCCGGTCCTCCAGCTTATACTAAAATAAAGCCATGTGCCCCCTCATATACACGCACTTTACACAATAAAGCGCAACCTCAGTGAATAATGTCCTCTGTCAAGCCAGTTATAACAACATCATAACGGCAGCCAGCAAACCGCATCTCCCAGCGTCAGCCCACACAGCATATTTAAAGTGAAACACCAAACACACTATTAAATAATCACAATAAAAGGGAATTCCAGGTACACCATGTCTTCTATAGTGCATACCGATTACCCCTCCCCAGTTAGGGAATAATGTCAGTGTGTTCTGATGTAACAAGTCTCCCCAGAAACAAAAGACTGAACATACCTCAATGCTGCTTGTAGCATGTCACAGTTCTCCACACTGAAGATATTTCTTAACACTACCTTCAACCGCTCTGTGGGAACCAGCAGGATCTTAGATAACGTTTGCTAAGATCATCAACATCAGGGCAGAAAAATAATATGTCTCCACTCCTCCTGGGAAGTTATAGACTGACTATTTCTCCCTGAGAAAAATAGTACTCACTGGCACCATTTTAAAATAAAAAAACACCTCACTTTACCTCTTCCTATCACTAACACAGGCAAAGAGAATGACTGGGGTGGGAGGGAAAGGAGGAGCTATATATACAGCATTGATGTGGTGCTCCTTGCCACTTCCTGCTAAACAGGAGGCGTAATCCCATAAGTAAGGATGAAATCCGTGGACTCGTCATATCTTGTAAAAGAAATTGATAATAGGAGTAAATTAGAAAGTTGCTTAAAATTGCATGCTCTATCTGAATCACGAAAGAAAAAAATTGGGTTAAGTGTCCCTTTAAGTATCTCAGAAACTGCTGATCTCTGGGGACTTTTATACAGAATAGTTTATGGAGAATGGTGCGAAAAACAAAAAAAAACATAATTTATGTAAGAACTTACCTGATAAATTCATTTTTTTCATATTAGCAAGAGTCCATGAGCTAGTGACGTATGGGATATACATTCCTACCAGGAGGAGCAAAGTTTCCCAAACCTTAAAATGCCTATAAATACACCCCTCACCACACCCACAATTCAGTTTAACGAATAGCCAAGAAGTGGGGTGATAAGAAAGGAGCGAAAGCATCAAAAAATAGGGAATTGGAATAATTGTGCTTTATACAAAAAAATCATAACCACCACAAAAAAGGGTGGGCCTCATGGACTCTTGCTAATATGAAAGAAATTAATTTATCAGGTAAGTTCTTACATAAATTATGTTTCTTTCATGTAATTAGCAAGAGTCCATGAGCTAGTGACGTATGGGATATACATTCCTACCAGGAGGGGCAAAGTTTCCCAAACCTCAAAATGCCTACAAATACACCCCTCACCACACCCACAAATCAGTTTTACAAACTTTGCCTCCTATGGAGGTGGTGAAGTAAGTTTGTGCTAGATTCTACGTTGATATGCGCTCCGCAGCAGGTTGGAGCCCGGTTTTCCTCTCAGCGTGCAGTGAATGTCAGAGGGATGTGAGGAGAGTATTGCCTATTTTGAATGCAGTGATCTCCTTCTATGGGGTCTATTTCATAGGTTCTCTGTTATCGGTCGTAGAGATTCATCTCTTACCTCCCTTTTCAGATCGACGATATACTCATATATATACCATTACCTCTGCTGATTTTCGTTTCAGTACTGGTTTGGCTTTCTACAAACATGTAGATGAGTGTCCTGGGGTAAGTAAGTCTTATTTTCTGTGACACTCTAAGCTATGGTTGGGCACTTTTTAAATAAAGTTCTAAATATATGTATTTAAACATTTATTTGCCTTGACTCAGGATGTTCAACATTCCTTATTTTCAGACAGTCAGTTTCATATTTGGGATAATGCACTTGAATCAATTATTTTTCTTACCTTAAAAATTTGACTTTTTTCCCTGTGGGCTGTTAGGCTCGCGGGGGCTGAAAATGCTTCATTTTATTGCGTCATTCTTGGCGCGGACTTTTTTGGCGCAAAAAATCTTTTCTGTTTCCGGCGTCATACGTGTCGCCGGAAGTTGCGTCATTTTTTGACGTTCTTTTGCGCCAAAAATGTCGGCGTTCCGGACGTGGCGTCATTTTTGGCCGTCTAATTTGGCGCTAAAAAAATATGGGCGTCGCTTTTGTCTCCACATAATTTAAGTCTCATTTTTCTTTGCTTCTGGTTGCTAGAAGCTTGTTCCTTGGCATTTTTTCCCATTCCTGAAACTGTCATTTAAGGAATTTGATCAATTTTGCTTTATATGTTGTTTTTTCTCTTACATATTGCAAGATGTCTCACGTTGCATCTGAGTCAGAAGATACTTCAGGAAAATCGCTGTCTGGTGCTGGAACTACCAAAGCTAAGTGTATCTGCTGTAAACTTTTGGTAGCTGTTCCTCCAGCTGTTGTTTGTATTAATTGTCATGACAAACTTGTTAATGCAGATAATATTTCCTTTAGTAATGTACCATTACCTGTTGCAGTTCCATCAACATTTAATGTTCAGAATGTTCCTGATAACATAAGAGATTTTGTTTCTGAATCCATCAAGAAGGCTATGTCTGTTATTCCTCCTTCTAGTAAACATAAAAAATCTTTTAAAACTTCTCTTTATACAGATGAATTTTTAAATGAACATCATCATTCTGATTCTAATGACTTTTCTGGTTCAGAGGATTCTGTCTCAGAGGTTGATGCTGATAAATCTTCATATTTATTTAAAATGGAATTTATTCTTTCTTTACTTAAAGAAGTACTAATTGCTTTAGAAATTGAGGATTCTGGTCCTCTTGATACTAAATCTAAACGTTTAGATAAGGTCTTTAAATCTCCTGTGGTTATTCCAGAAGTTTTTCCTGTTCCTGGTGCTATTTCTGAAGTAATTTCCAGAGAATGGAATAATTTGGGTAATTCATTTACTCCTTCTAAACGTTTTAAGCAATTATATCCTGTGCCGTCTGACAGATTAGAATTTTGGGACAAAATACCTAAAGTTGATGGGGCTATTTCTACCCTTGCTAAACGTAATACTATTCCTACGTCAGATGGTACTTCCTTTAAGGATCCTTTAGATAGGAAAATTGAATCCTTTCTAAGAAAAGCTTATCTGTGTTCAGGTAATCTTCTTAGACCTGCTATATCATTGGCTGATGTTGCTGCAGCTTCAACTTTTTGGTTGGAAACTTTAGCGCAACAAGTAACAGATCATGATTCTCATAATATTATTATTCTTCTTCAACATGCTAATAATTTTATCTGTGATGCCACTTTTGATATTATCAGAGTTGATGTCAGGTTTATGTCTCTAGCTATTTTAGCTAGAAGAGCTTTATGGCTTAAAACTTGGAATGCTGATATGTCTTCTAAATCGACTCTACTTTCCATTTCTTTCCAGGGTAACAAATTATTTGGTTCTCAGTTGGATTCTATTATCTCAACTGTTACTGGTGGGAAAGGAACTTTTTTACCACAGGATAAAAAATCTAAGGGTAAAAACAGGGCTAATAATCGTTTTCGTTCCTTTCGTTTCAACAAAGAACAAAAGCCTGATCCTTCATCCTCAGGAGCAGTTTCAGTTTGGAAACCATCTCCAGTCTGGAATAAATCCAAGCCTTCTAGGAAAGCAAAGCCAGCTTCTAAGTCCACATGAAGGTGCGGCCCTCATTCCAGCTCAGCTGGTAGGGGGCAGGTTACGTTTTTTCAAAGAAATTTGGATCAATTCTGTTCACAATCTTTGGATTCAGAACATTGTTTCAGAAGGGTACAGAATTGGTTTCAAGATAAGACCTCCTGCAAAGAGATTTTTTCTTTCCCGTGTCCCAGTAAATCCAGTGAAAGCTCAAGCATTTCTGAAATGTGTTTCAGATCTAGAGTTGGCTGGAGTAATTATGCCAGTTCCAGTTCTGGAACAGGGGCTGGGGTTTTATTCGAATCTCTTCATTGTACCAAAGAAGGAGAATTCCTTCAGACCAGTTCTGGATCTAAAAATATTGAATCGTTATGTAAGGATACCAACGTTCAAAATGGTAACTGTAAGGACTATCTTGCCTTTTGTTCAACAAGGGCATTATATGTCCACAATAGATTTACAGGATGCATATCTGCATATTCCGATTCATCCAGATCATTATCAGTTCCTGAGATTCTCTTTTCTGGACAAGCATTACCAGTTTGTGGCTCTGCCGTTTGGCCTAGCTACAGCTCCAAGAATTTTTACAAAGGTTCTCGGTGCCCTTCTGTCTGTAATCAGAGAACAGGGTATTGTGGTATTTCCTTATTTGGACGATATCTTGGTACTTGCTCAGTCTTTACATTTAGCAGAATCTCATACGAATTGACTTGTGTTGTTTTTTCAAGATCATGGTTGGAGGATCAATTCACTAAAAAGTTCATTGATTCCTCAGACAAGGGTAACCTTTCTGGGTTTCCAGATAGATTCAGTGTCCATGACTCTGTCTTTGACAGACAAGAGACGTCTAAAATTGATTTCAGCTTGTCGAAACCTTCAGTCACAATCATTCCCTTCGGTAGCCTTATGCATGGAAATTCTAGGTCTTATGACTGCTGCATCGGACGCGATCCCCTTTGCTCGTTTTCACATGCGACCTCTTCAGCTCTGTATGCTGAATCAATGGTGCAGGGATTACACAAAGATATCTCAATTAATATCTTTAAAACCGATTGTACGACACTCCCTAACGTGGTGGACAGATCACCATCGTTTAATTCAGGGGGCTTCTTTTGTTCTTCCGACCTGGACTGTAATTTCAACAGATGCAAGTCTTACAGGTTGGGGAGCTGTGTGGGGATCTCTGACGGCACAAGGAGTTTGGGAATCTCAGGAGGTGAGATTACCGATCAATATTTTGGAACTCCGTGCAATTTTCAGAGCTCTTCAGTCTTGGCCTCTTCTGAAGAGAGAATTGTTCATTTGTTTTCAGACAGACAATGTCACAACTGTGGCATACATCAATCATCAAGGAGGGACTCACAGTCCTCTGGCTATGAAAGAAGTATCTCGAATTCTGGTTTGGGCGGAATCCAGCTCCTGTCTAATCTCTGCGGTTCATATCCCAGGTATAGACAATTGGGAAGCGGATTATCTCAGTCGCCAAACGTTGCATCCGGGCGAATGGTCTCTTCACCCAGAGGTATTTCTTCAGATTGTTCAAATGTGGGAGCTTCCAGAAATAGATCTGATGGCGTCTCATCTAATCAAGAAACTTCACAGGTATCTGTCCAGATCCCGGGATCCTCAGGCGGAAGCAGTGGATGCATTATCACTTCCTTGGAAGTATCATCCTGCCTATATCTTTCCGCCTCTAGTTCTTCTTCCAAGAGTAATCTCCAAGATTCTGAAGGAATGCTTGTTTGTTCTGCTGGTAGCTCCGGCATGGCCTCACAGGTTTTGGTATGCTGATCTTGTCCGGATGGCCTCTTGCCATCTGTGGACTCTTCCGCTAAGACCAGACCTTCTGTCGCAAGGTCCTTTTTTCCATCAGGATCTCAAATCCTTAAATTTAAAGGTATGGAGATTGAACGCTTGATTCTTGGTCAAAGAGGTTTCTCTGATTCTGTGATTAATACTATGTTACAGGCTCGTAAATCTGTATCCAGAGAGATATATTATAGAGTCTGGAAGACTTATATTTCTTGGTGTCTTTCTCATCATTTTTCTTGGCATTCTTTTAGAATTCCGAGAATTTTACAGTTTCTTCAGGATGGTTTAGATAAAGGTTTATCCGCAAGTTCTTTGAAAGGACAAATCTCTGCTCTTTCTGTTCTTTTTCACAGAAAGATTTCTAATCTTCCTGATATTCATTGTTTTGTACAAGCTTTGGTTCGTATAAAACCTGTCATTAAGTCAATTTCTCCTCCTTGGAGTTTGAATTTGGTTCTGGGGGCTCTTCAAGCTCCTCCTTTTGAACCCATGCATTCATTGGACATTAAATTACTTTCTTGGAAAGTTTTGTTCCTTTTGGCGATCTCTTCTGCCAGAAGAGTCTCTGAATTATCTGCTCTTTCTTGTGAGTCTCCTTTTCTGATTTTTCATCAGGATAAGGCGGTGTTGCGAACTTCTTTTGAATTTTTACCTAAGGTTGTGAATTCCAACAACATTAGTAGAGAAATTGTGGTTCCCTCATTATGTCCTAATCCTAAGAATTCTAAGGAGAAATCGTTGCATTCTTTGGATGTTGTTAGAGCTTTGAAATATTATGTTGAAGCTACTAAGTCTTTCCGAAAGACTTCTAGTTTATTTGTTATCTTTTCCGGTTCTAGAAAAGGCCAGAAAGCTTCTGCCATTTCTTTGGCATCTTGGTTGAAATCTTTAATTCATCATGCCTATGTAGAGTCGGGTAAAACTCCGCCTCAAAGGATTACAGCTCATTCTACTAGGTCAGTTTCTACTTCCTGGGCGTTTAGGAATGAAGCTTCGGTTGATCAGATTTGCAAAGCAGCAACTTGGTCCTCTTTGCATACTTTTACTAAATTCTACCATTTTGATGTATTTTCTTCTTCTGAAGCAGTTTTTGGTAGAAAAGTACTTCAGGCAGCGGTTTCAGTTTGAATCTTCTGTTTATGTTTTTCATTAAACTTTATTTTGGGTGTGGATTATTTTCAGCAGGAATTGGCTGTCTTTATTTTATCCCTCTCTCTCTAGTGACTCTTGCGTGGAAAGATCCACATCTTGGGTAGTCATTATCCCATACGTCACTAGCTCATGGACTCTTGCTAATTACATGAAAGAAAACATAATTTATGTAAGAACTTACCTGATAAATTCATTTCTTTCATATTAGCAAGAGTCCATGAGGCCCGCCCTTTTTTGTGGTGGTTATGATTTTTTTGTATAAAGCACAATTATTCCAATTCCTTATTTTATATGCTTTCGCACTTTTTTCTTATCACCCCACTTCTTGGCTATTCGTTAAACTGATTTGTGGGTGTGGTGAGGGGTGTATTTGTAGGCATTTTGAGGTTTGGGAAACTTTGCCCCTCCTGGTAGGAATGTATATCCCATACGTCATTAGCTCATGGACTCTTGCTAATATGAAAGAAATGAATTTATCAGGTAAGTTCTTACATAAATTATGTTTTTCTTTCATGTAATTAGCAAGAGTCCATGAGCTAGTGACGTATGGGATAGCAAATACCCAAGATGTGGAACTTCCACGCAAGAGTCACTAGAGAGGGAGGGATAAAATAAAGACAGCCAATTCCGCTGAAAAATTAATCCACTACCCAAATCAAAAAAGTTTCAATTTTTATAATGAAAAAAACTGAAATTATAAGCAGAAGAATCAAACTGAAACAGCTGCCTGAAGTACCATTCTATCAAAACTGCTTCTAAAGAAGAGAAAACATCAAAATGGTAGAACATAGTAAAAGTATGCAAAGAAGACCAAGTCATTGCTTTGCAAATCTGATCAACAGAAGCTTCATTCTTAAAAAGCCCAGGAAGTAGAAACTTACCTAGTAGAATGAGCCGTAATCCTCCGAGGCGGGAATCCACCCAACTCCAAATAAGCATGATGAATCAAAAGTTTAAGCAAGATGCCAAATAAATGGCAGAAGCCTTTTGACCTTCCTAAAACCAGAAAAGATAAAAAATAGACTAGAAGTCTATCTGAAATCTGAATAGCTTCAACATAGAATTTCAAAAACTCTTACCATATCCAAAGAAAGTAAGAATCTCACCAAAGAAGTCTTAGGAAAACAATAATTCCTCCCTAATGTTTGTTAGAATTTACAACTTTAGGTAAGAATTGAAATGAGGACAGCAAAAACCACCTTATCCTGATGAAAAAAAAAATCAGAAAAAAGATTCACAAGAAAGAACAGATAATTCAAAAACTGTTCTAGCTGAAGAGATGTCCAAAAAGAACAATACTTTCCATGAAAGTAAATAATGTCCAGAGCAAGTATATGCTCAAAATAGAAGAGCCTGAAAAGCCTTCAGAACCAAATTAAGACTCCAAGGAGGAGAAATTGGCTTAATGACAGGTTTGATACGAATCAAAACCTGAACAAAATGATGAATATCAGGAAGTAACACTGCCTTATCCTGATGAAAAATCAGAAAAGGATATTCACAAAAAAAGAGCAGATAACTCAAAAACTCTTCTAGCAGAAGAAATAACCAAAAGGAACAATACTTTTCCAAGAAAGTAATTTAATGTTCAGAGAATGCATAGTTTCAAACGGAGGAGCCTGTAAAGCCCTCAGCACCAAATTGAGACTCCAAAGAGGAGAGACTGAATTAATGACAGGCTTGATACGGACCAAAGCCTGTATAAAACAATGAATATCAGGATGATTAGCAATCTTTCTGTGAAAAAAGAACAGAAAGAGTAGAGATTTGTCCTATCAAAGAACTGAAGACAAAACCTTATCCAAACCAACCTGAAAAAATAAAATTCTATGAATTTTAAAAGAATGCCAAGAAAAGTAGGTCTTCCAGACTCAATAATAAATCTTTCTAGAGACAGATTTACGAGCCTGAAACATAGTATTAATCAATGAGTCAGAGAAACCTCTATGACTAAAAATCAAGCGTTCAATCTCCATCCCTTCAAATTTAATGATTTGAGATCCTGATGGAAAAAATGGGCCTTGAGAAAGAAGGTCTGGTTTAAACGGAAGTGTCCAAGGTTGGCAACTGGCCATCCGAATGAGATCCGCATACCAAAACCTGAGAGGCCATGCTGGAGCCACCAGCAGAACAAACAAATACTCCATAAGAATTTTGGAAATCACTTTGGAAGAAGAACTAGAGGCGGAAAGAAATAGGCAAAAAGATAATTCCAAAGAAATGTCAATGCATACACTACTTCCGCCTGAGGATCCCCGGACCTGAATAGGCCCCTGGGAAGTTCTTATTCAGATGAGATGCCAACAGATCTATTTCTAGAAATGCTCACATCTGAAAAACATAACTGGGTATGAGAGACCATTCTCCCGGATGTAAAGCTTGATTAACAGAGATAATCCGCTTCCCAAATATCTATACCTGGGGAAAAAAACACAGAATTTAGATAGGAGCTGGATTAAGCCCAAGCTAATATCCGAGACACTTCTGTTACAGCCTAAGGACTGATAGTCCTACCCTGATGATAGACATACACCATAGTTGTGATATTGTCTGAAAAACAAACGTCTCTTCTTCAAAAAGAAACTAACTGAAAAACTTTGAGAATGCACGGAGTTCTAAAATATCAAATGGTAATCTCGCCTCCTGAGATTTCCAAACCCCTTGTGCTGACAGAGATCCTCAGACAGCCTCCCAACCAAAAAGACGCACATCTGTAGAGATCATGGGCCAGGTTGAAAGAAACGAAGAGACCTGTAGAACTAAATGATGGTGATCTTAACCACCAAATCAAGAGAGATAAATATTAGGATTCAAAGATTTAAAATGTGAAATCCTAGAATCCCTGCACCATAATTCAGCATAAAAGACTGGAAAGGTTCTTTCTATTGAAAATGAGCCAAAGGAATTGAATCCAATGCTGTGGCCATAAGACCTAAAACTTATATGCATATATAGCAACTGAAGGAAAAAATAGAGACTAAAGGTACCGACAGACGGAACCCAATAAAATTGTCCCTTGTCTGATAGAGACAAACACAGTGACACAAACTATCTGGAAACCTAAAAAAAGGTGACCCTTGTGTGAGGAATCAAGAGCTTTTGAAAAAAATATCCTCTAACTATGTCCTGGAAGAACAAAGTGAATCATATGAGATTCCGCATCCTCAGAAAATAATCTGAATGAAAACAGAAAAATGAAAATATGCATTTATTGTATCTAATGAAAACAAATAATGCCATCACTGACCAAAAAAAGGCAAAATAGTTTGAATAAAACTCCAAAACCCAGTTCCTAAAAATAGAACTGAAAGAAATACCCCAGAAAATTCCAGGTCTGAGCAGCGCTTGAACCCCACGGGTGATCAGCCATGCTTCAACAGTACCCAAAATATATAGGACTGAAACACACTTAAAGAAAGTGTTAGCCTTACTGGAATAGCTGGAATATAATAGAGAAAAAAAAGACTTCTCACAGACGGATTATTCTGAACTTATTCTGTACCCAAAATCAAAGAAATTTGGACCGAATAGAACAAAAAAGTCTTAACCTGCCCCTTACCAGCCGAGCTGGAATACGGCACCTACATCGCAATTTTAGGGAGCTGATTTTGAACTGAAAAATTTCCAATTAAAAACATGTTACTTGGGAAAGAATTCAGGAATTCGTTCCTTAATAAGAACAACCAAACTAACATAAGCTTAAAGTTTTAGTCTTAGAACTCAATCTTGAAGCCCAGAGTAACAGTTAAGAATTGAATCCAATTATAAAACAAATAATTGATTATCTTAGAACAAAAGAAATATGGAGTTTTAGAAATCACAAAATTCTTCTAGCTAAAACAGCTAAAGACATAGATTAAACCTCATTTGCAAAAATATTCAATAAAATGAAGACACAAATGAAATTATTAGCATGATAGTCCAGTTAAAGGACCAGTCAAAACACTGGACTTGCATAATCAATAAATGCAAAACAAGACAAATGCAACAGCACCTAGTCTAGTAAATTTTGTCCCTTTAACAATGCTAAAATAAATCATAATCTGATACTTGATCTTAAAGTAAACAGAAAAAAATGAAGCAATTGCAACATCATCCAAATAAATCACAGGTCCAAGAAAAGTACTAAATAATTTTCCATAAATAAGATACAACCATCTAAAGGAAAATAAATACTATTTTGATATAGAAACAATAGCATAATTAGTAGGAGTAGAGATAGCCCCAATAAATTGGAGAACCCTCCAAATTGAATTTAATGTCCGGCAAAGAATATAGTTTAAAACCTTTGAAGAAGGAATAAAAGAAAATTCTCAGCCTATTCCATTCCCTAGTATGAGGAACTGGAAAAACAAAACAAAAAACTCTGAAAACACAGAAGAATAAATAAGCAGAAATAAAATGTTAGCTAGTCTTGAAAAAGAACTAGTTATCTTAATATCCAAAATAATCAACACCTTTTCAACAAAGAACAAATGTACTTTAATAAAAAAATAAAAAAGTAGATTTGTTAGTGTTAAATATCTGATGAAGAAAATTCTGAATGAGAAAAAAACATCATCAGAGAAGGATAAATTATTATGTTGTTGGTCATTTGAAACTTCAATAATTAAAAAAAAAGTTTGAAAAAGACCTAAAAATTTTATTAGAAGGCACAAAGTCAGACAAAGCCTTTAAAATAGAATCAGAAAAATTATCTTATAAATCTTCCAAGTATTTCTTGTACATAAGATGTAAAGAGAATAGCAATATATAAAGCATACATACTAATGGATTCTGCATATAAAAGTTTAACATGAAACTTATAACAAACCATAGCTAAAGATAAACATGAAAAATAAATGAACTTAGCTTTGGTAGGACTGAACTCAGTCAACGGAATCCCTTAGTACGTTTTGAAACAGGAACAGTGAAATCTTGCAATATGTAATAGAAAAAAACTAAATTTAAAGCAAAATTATCAAATTCCTTAAATGACAGTTTCAGGAATGGGAGAGAATGCAAAATAATAAGCTTCTAGAAACCAGAAGCAATAAAAAAGTGAGGTTTAAATAATGTGAGGAAAAAAGTGGAACAAAAAAGATGCTCACATTTTTTGGCGCCAAATACGACGCCCACATTATTGGCGCCCATATATTTGGTGCCAAATACAACGCCCATATATTTGGCGCCAAATATGACGCCACATCCTCTGACGCCGAAACTGACGCCCACATTTTTTGGCGCACAAAAATGTCTGAATACGCATGCGTCAAAAAAATGACGTTAACAGAATACAACTTCCGGCGTCAACTACGGCGCCGGAAATGACAAATTTTTGCGCCAGAAAAGTCCACGCCAAAAATGACGCAATAAAAAACATAATTTATGCTTACCTGATAAATTTATTTCTCTTGTAGTGTAGTCAGTCCACGGGTCATCCATTACTTATGGAATATATCTCTTCCTAACAGGAAGCTGCAAGAGGATCACCCAAGCAGAGCTGCTATATAGCTCCTCCCCTCACATGTCATATTCAGTCATTCGACCAAAGCAGACGAGAAAGGAGAAACCATAGGGTGCAGTGGTGACTGGAGTTTAAATAAAATTTAGATCTGCCTTAAAGACAGGGCGGGCCGTGGACTGACTACACTACAAGAGAAATAAATTTATCAGGTAAGCATAAATTATGTTTTCTCTTGTTAAGTGTAGTCAGTCCACGGGTCATCCATTACTTATGGAATACCAATACCAAAGCTAAAGTACACGGATGAAGGGAGGGACAAGGCAGGAGCATTAAACAGAAGGAACCACTGCCTGAAGTACCTTTCTCCCAAAAATAGCCTCCGAAGAAGCAAAAGTGTCAAATTTGTAAAATTTTGAAAAGGTGTGAAGCGAAGACCAAGTCGCAACCTTGCAAATCTGTTCAACAGAGGCCTCATTTTTAAAGGCCCAGGTGGAAGCCACAGCTCTAGTAGAATGAGATGTAATCCTTTCAGGAGGCTGCTGTCCAGCAGTCTCATAGGCTAAACGTATTATGCTACGAAGCCAAAAAGAGAGAGAGGTAGCCGAAGCCTTTTGACCTCTTCTCTGTCCAGAGTAAACGACAAACAGGGAAGAAGTTTGACGAAAATTTTTAGTTGCCTGCAAATAGAACTTCAGGGCACGGACTACGTCCAGATTATGCAAAAGTCGTTCCTTCTTTGAAGAAGGGTTAGGACACAGTGATGGAACAACAATCTCTTGATTGATATTCCTGTTAGTAACTACCTTAGGTAAGAACCCAGGTTTAGTACGCAGAACTACCTTGTCTGAATGAAAAATCAGATAAGGAGAATCACAATGTAAGGCAGATAACTCAGAGACTCTTCGAGCCGAGGAAATAGCCATCAAAAACAGAACCTTCCAGGATAACAGCTTGATATCAATGGAATGAAGGGGTTCAAATGGAACGCCTTGAAGAACGTTAAGAACTAAGTTTAAGCTCCACGGCGGAGCAACAGTCTTAAACACAGGCTTAATCCTAGCTAAAGCCTGACAAAAAGCCTGAACGTCTGGAACTTCTATTGGGCTCCACATTGGCCTTTAAACATAGTGAACAAAGAGATTCATCTGTGTCAGACATGTTTAAACAGACTAGCAATGAGACTAGCAAGCTTGGAAATACTTTTCTAAATAAATTTACAAGCAATATAAAAAACGCTACTGTGCCTTTAAGAAGCACAAAAAGCTGTCACAGTTGAAATAACAATGAACCAAAATAGTTATAGCAACCAATTTTTCACAGTAAATGTATTAAGTTAGCAAAGGATTGCACCCACCAGCAAATGGATGATTAACCCCTTAATACCCAAAAACGGATAACAATTTAATAATTAACGTTTTCATCACAGTCAAAACACACTGTCACAGGTCTGCTGTGACTGATTACCTCCCTCAAAATGAATTTTGAAGACCCCTGAGCTCTCTAGAGACGATCTGGATCATGGAGGATGAAGTAGACTGATTGTGACTGAATTTTTACTGCGCAAAAAAGCGCTAAAATAGGCCCCTCCCACTCATATTACAACAGTGGGGAAGCTCAGATAACTGTTTCTATGCAGAAAACAAAGATGGCCATGTGGTAAAAATCATGCCCCAATAAGTTTTATCACCAAGTACCTCACAAAAAACGATTAACATGCCAGTAAACGTTTTAAACATACATTTTAAAAGTTATGAAGTGTTATTAATAAGCCTGCTACCAGTCGCTTTTACTGCAGTTAAGGCTCATACATTATTTCAGTATTAACAGTATTTTCAGAGTCAATTCCATTCCTTAGAAAAATACATTCAGTGTACACACACTCATCAGCCTAATACCAGTCGCTATCACTGCATTTAAGGCTGAACTTACTTTACATTGGTATCAGCAGTATTTTCTCAGTCAATTCCATTCCTCAGAAAAATAATTTACTGCACATACCTCATTTGCAGGGGGGCCCTGCATGCTATTCCCCTTCTCTGAAGTTACCTCACTCCTCAGATGAGAACAGCCAGTGGATCTTAGTTACGTCTGCCAAGATCATAGAAAACACAGGCAGATTCTTCTTCTAATGCTGCCTGAGAACAAACAGCACACTCCGGTGCCATTTAAAATAACAAACTTTTGATTGTAGAAATAAACTAAGTTAAAAAACACCACAGACCTCTCACAGCGACCTATCTTTAGTTAGGCTGCAAGAGAATGACTGAATATGACATGTGAGGGGAGGAGCTATATAGCAGCTCTGCTTGGGTGATCCTCTTGCAGCTTCCTGTTAGGAAGAGATATATTCCATAAGTAATGGATGACCCGTGGACTGACTACACTTAACAAGAGAAAGAAACATTTTCTGCCCCCGCGAGCCTGACAGCACGCAGGAAAAAATGGTCAATTGAAAATTTTTAAGGTAAAGAAAAAATAATTTGAAATGCATTATCCCAAATAATGAAACTGACAGTCTGAATTTTAAAGGAATACTGATTATCCTGAATCAAGGCAAATATAAGTTTATAGACATATATTTAGAACTTTACATATAAAGTGCCCAACCATAGCTTAGAGTGTCACAAAAAAATAAGATTTACTTACCCCAGGACACTCATCTACATATAGTAGATAGCCAAACCAGTACTGAAACGAGAATCAGTAGAGGTAATGGTATATAAGAGTATATCGTCGATCTGAAAAGGGAGGTAGGAGAAGAAATCTCTACGACCGATAACAGAGAACCTATGAAATAGATCCCGTAGAAGGAGACCATTGAATTCAAATAGGCAATACTCTTCTTCACATCCCTCTGACATTCACTGCACTCTGAGAGGAAAACCGGGCTCCAGCCTGCTGCGAAGCGCATATCAACATAGAATCTAGCACAAACTTACTTCACCACCTCCATGGGAGGCAAAGTTTGTAAAACTGAATTGTGGGTGTGGTGAGGGGTGTATTTGTAGGCATTTTAAGGTTTGGGAAACTTTGCCCATCCTGGTAGGAATGTATATCCCATACGTCACTAGCTCATGGACTCTTGCTAATTACATGAAAGAAAAAACATTAAAGTGAGCAGTTTTGTGGTCGTAAACCCCTTGTTAATGAGAAAAGTCATAGGAAAATGGCTAGACTGGTTAAAGCTGACAGGAAGGTGAGAGTAACTGGATTGACCATGTTATAACAGTGCAAAGCAGAAGAGCACCGCTGAGCACACAAAACAAGCTTGGCACAGCAGTAGAAGTGCATACCAGACTTCACTCCTGTCAGCTCAGTACATACAACTGAGGCTACAATGGACACAGACTCACTACAACCTGGAGAGCAGAAGATTGAAATAAATGTCACCTATGTCGACTAATCTCAGTTTCTGATGTGACATCTAGATGATGGGGTCAGAATTTGTCGAAAACCAAACAAATTTATAGATCCCGTCCTACCTAGTATAAAAGACTAATACGGTTGGTAGCAGTTCTTGACAGACAAGGCCCTATAAAAAGCACTTCAGCATAATTTAAATTAACATGTAAATGAGTTCAGTGTAGTCCAATGACCTCCCCAGCCATCAGATCACAATCCAATAAAGCACCTTTGTGATAGGCTAGAACCAAAGACAGACCGTTTCGATAAGCAACCAACAAATCAGCAGCAACTCCGTAATGTTATTGTGTCAACAACTACCAGGGATTCCAGCTCATTAACACAATTAAAGAATTCAGGCTGTCCTTGGGGAACAGGCAGTCGTACCCAGTATTAGAATGTGCACCTAATAGAATGTGTGTGTGTGTGTGCGTGCAAACATCTATGTAACAGCCACTCAAATAGTCATACAACATTTCTCTGGCGCACACATGATGCATCTTACATAATCTGCACATATGACCTCCTTTACAGCATTTTGCAAATACACACAGCCAGTATATGCACATACATACAGGACTCAATATTACCGGACACTCACTTCATATATAGGGCTAGCTGGCTCTTCTTGCACGACCGGGCGTCTTGGAGATGTAGGTGGAGAAATAGGCTTCGCTTTAGCTTGTTCCTTAAAAACCAAAAACATATTCAGACAATTTCTTTATCATTGGTATTTTTAGTAAAAGTAATCAGCCCTGAGATAAAAGCCAAAGAATAGAAAAAAACAGACGACATAACAACAAATAAAGAATTTAGCACAACTATGAACGTTTACCTTAGCTGGGGGGAAGCTTCTCTTCTTTAGCAATTTACTAAAGTGCTTAGACTCCTTATGCTTGCATCTAAAACACAGTATTTTAAAGGGACAGGATACCCACAATGTTTCTTTCATGATTCAGATAGAGTACTCAATTTAAATAAGTTTCCAATTTATTTCTATTGTCAAATTTGCTTATTCTTTGTTGAAGAGATATCTAGTGTGCACAAGCCGGAAGCACTGCATGACAGGAAATAGTGCTGCCATCTAGTGCCTTGGCTAATGTGTAACATTGATGCAAAACTGCTGCCATATAGTGCTGTAGACACGTGCACGCTCCTGAACTTATCATCTTGATTTTCAACAAAGGATAACAAAAAATTAATTGAAAAAATAAATAATTAAAAAAAATAAAAAATAGAAGTACATTGGAAAGTAGTTTAAAAATGTATTTATCTAAATCGTGAAAGAAAAATTTTGGGTTTCATGTTCCTTTAACATGTTTCAGTTTTTTTTTTTAATTCTTTTGCAAAACAGATGTGGAATAAAATGGCTTCTGTATTGATCCTGTCAACCAACACAAATTTGTCATTTCCTTTTACAGGTCCGTATAACCATGTGAATATTTATGTGTGATCTCTCCCTATTGGGATTTGCAGCTAGGCTTGCCTTGGGTTATGTCAAGGGATGTGACACTTCCATGTCTTGTTTGTATGTATGCAACAAATGATATTCAGGTTGGGGACTAAATAGTAAGCACACGAGAATGTAAAATGAATTATTTCTGTTTGTTTTATCTGTGCCACCATGAGAGCTAGCTAAGTTGCAATGGGCTCTAGTCAATGCTGATAACATACGTGTCATCCTCATGAACTAGGAAGCTTGAGCACTATGTGCACTTGTAAGGGATTAAATACAAACTACACTCACTATAAATATAAGTATATTGAGGTGTAGAGAAAAGTTAAGAGATGCGCATTAAGTAATCAACTGCTAATATTTATTTTTATTTTTTGTATTGACATTGGTATTCTTAGTTGAAAGCTAAACCTAGGATGTTCATATGGTAATTTCTAATCCCTTGAAGGTGGCCTCTTCTCTCATTTATACAGTTTTTCACCACTAGAGGGTATTAGTTCATGTGTGTCACATAGATAACACTGCTCACGCACATGGAGTTCCAGGGAGCCAGCAGTTTGCTGAGGCTTATATACAAGGTAATCACAGAGGTAAAAAGTGTATTTCTATAACTGTTGGTTATGCAAAACTAGGGAATGGCTAATAAAGGGATTATCTATCTTTTTAAACAATAAAAATGCTAGTGTAGACTGTCCCTTTAATATTTTGAAAATAGTGTCAACTAAATCCTCATGAGAATAAACTATTGTACACATTACTGATGAAATAGTGGGAATCACTAATTTGGGGTGAGGAAGCAGATCACTCAGAATGTATCTTAAATTTTATACATTTACAACTTCCTAATACACAGGGCCGCAGATCAATACTTTAAAAGATTTAAGGGCTGCACGTGTAAGGCTATTAAACAAACAAGTAATATATTGCCTAAAAATGTCCAGTGGTATAGATCCAGATGTAAGGTAAAGGTGCAGGGTACCCTCTGCCTGCAAATTTTCCTTCCAGATGGTTTTCTTGAGTAGTGGTCAACCAAAAACATTTTTAGGCTTGCTTTTTTTTGTGGGGCCAAAAACACTATGGCACACATTGTTAGTTCCGCTTTTTGTCATGGGCCATCAGTTGGCGTTGCTTATTTAAATAAAGTTAAAAGTAATTGTTATTACGTGAATTTGCTATTTGAAGGACTCAAGGTACATAAGACTGTTTAGCTACTAATAAGTCACTCGGTTGATTGTCCACTGACCTCTTGGTTTTTCCGTGCTTCGTCCTGCTCTTGTTTTTCTCGATCTAGTCTCTGCTTCTTTTCAGCCTCTGTTCTCTTTCGGTCCTCCACCTCCTTCTCCTTTGCAAAGTTTTCAAAGTTTGCTCGTATGCTACTGGCTTTGGTTCCCTCTGTTGGATAAATTGAATGGTTTCAGATTCCTGCCCTGTTTATGTTCACTGCACAATTTTATAGCATTTCGCAAACCCATCTCGCTGAAGACCCTTTGCAGACAAGTCTATGGGGCCTTTTTATCAAGGACCAAATAGCCCCTGATGCACCTGTTTCCACGAGAGCCTTCAGGCTGGCTGGAAAAAGCAGTTATGAATCAGCGGTCTTAAAACCACTACTCCTTAACTGGTCCGCTGTCTCTGAGGCTGCGGACATCAATCCGCCCAATCCTATACGATCGGGTTTATTGATATTCCCTGCTAGCGGCCAATAGGCTGCAAATCTGCAGGGGGTGTCATTGCACAAGCAGTTCACCAGAACTGCTTGTGCAATGTTAAATGCCGACAGCGTATGCTACAGCGTATCATGTTGGACAGACATTGATTCATCGACCCCTATGAACGAACAGTTCAATAATGTAAATGCATAAACATCTGGTCTATTAGGGTGTCATTGGGGATTGGAGCTAGGAAACACTGCATTAATGTACTGTAAAGAAAAAGAACCATTAAATACAACAGAACTGCATAATCAACACATATATAATAAAAAGAAAATTAATTTCAAATAAGTAGCAGAATTTTTTTTTCTTATTATAAATATCAGTTCCTCCAATTCCCTATCCTGTGTATCATGGGTCAGCCATTAGCAATTACAAACACATATAAGTATATACTGTGAAGCCTTGCACATGCTCATTAGGAGCTGGTGGCTCAAAGTGTGCATAGAAAAAGGATTGGGCAAATTTTGACAATCTAAGTAAATTATAACTTTTTTTTTTTTTAAAAATGTCTATCTGAATCGTGAGTTTAATTTTGACTTTAGTGTCTCTATAACAATCTTTCAAGGGAAGGCTTTCCAAAAAAGACACGCAGAAAACCACTTATTCGCACACAGAAGCACAGCAATAAGCAAGTACCATGAAGTCCATTTATGATTTGAAAATGTATTCAATTGTTCTATCCAAAATATGCTTTACAAATGCTTAGCGCCTCTTGTTTCAGACTGTTTTATGAACCCCAAATCCTCTCTAGAACTTCCTATGTCCCCTGAATTGCCTGTTAACACCTATCCCTATACAACCTGCACAACTATTGCTGAACTAGCTATAAAACTCTATATTAATAATTACAAATCTGCCTGTATAGCACAGAAATCATCCCCATAATCCCTTTTCTTTCATATAGGTGACTAGAGTCCACAAGCTAGTTACTGATGGGATATTAATTCCTACCAGGAGGGGGAAAAGTTTGCCAAAAATCAAATGCCTACAAATACACCTCCCACCTTCCTTAGGAGGTGGTGAAGCATGATGTGCTTGATTCTTCTGTGAAAGGCGCTTCTAAGCATATTGAAGCCCAGTTCTTCTCTAAGTGTAGTGTTTGTCTGAGGGATGTGAAGGGGCCTGATGATACCATGTTTTCACCTATGGGAAATCTATTCATAAGGCTCTCTGTAAATCGGTCGCAGGGATTAATCAGCTGCTTCCCTTTACGGATTGACATTAGAATATAATACCATTACCTCTGCTGATATGTTTTAGTACTGGTTTGGCTGTTTGCTATATGTGGATGGGTGTCATACGGTAAGTATACATTTATTTTCTCAATAAAAGACACTCAGCTATGGATTGGGCACTTTTTAAGTAAAGCTTTTATATATTGTTTGTATATATGCCTTTACTCAGTAATTCAGTGCTCTTTTTAGGAACTTTAATTAGTGGCTAATATGTCTCAAAGGTGGTGGAGTTTGTGAAACATACATATTTGTGTTTGGGGACTATTAATTTATTTTTAAAGACAATTTGGCAAGTTTTTGTGTACAACCACTTTTTTTTTACTTACCTCTGTTTTTATAAAAAAAAAAAATTCAAATCTGCACGCGATGATGTATTTACGTCACGCGCCATCATTTAGCACGTTTTTGGTGCCAAACTTGCGTGACATTTTTCTAGCTTTATAAGCTCCGCTCCAAGCCTCTCGGTGCTTTAGGAAAAATCTTAGAGTTTTTGTGCAGCATTGTTTTTATAATTAGAACTATTTAATCAGATACTTCTTTTTATAAATATTCGCTCTATTTCCCATTCTCTCAAAGCCTGATTTTTATATATATATATATATAGTATATATATATATATATATATATATATATATATATATATACACACACACACACACAGATATAAAATTGGAAAAATATATCTTTTTTGCAACTATGTCTCAAGCTGAACCTGCCTCAGATGTTACCATAGGATTTGAGCTGCATGAACATGTTTCTAACAAAGCTAAGTGTTTGTTGTAAAAAAGCTGATCTAAATTCTTCAGCTCAATTATGTTGCTCTTGTGACATTTTATTACATGCTGATAATATCTCCTAGTACAAATGCATCCAGTTATTCCATCTCAGTTTAATGTACAAAGCATTCCTGTAGAAATGAAAGATTTTATTGCTGCAGCTATAGAGAAGGCAATGACTGTTATTCTGCCTTCAAATAAACGTAAAAGGATTTTGCTAAATTTTCCTAATTCTAGTGAATTCTGTACGGACAGTCAGCATAATGACGTATCCTCTACTGATGGGGTTTCCTCTGATTCAGAGGATGACACGTCAGAGACAGAAATAGACCAATCCTTTTTATTTAAAATAGAACATATTTGCTCTCTTTTAAAGGAAGTATGGTTTACTTTGGGTATTGAGGAGTCTAGACATCCTGATGATAAAGCTAGTAATCGTTTAAATTCTGTATTTAAGACTACTGTTATTACTCAAGAAATGTTTCCTATTCCAGACGCTATCTCTAATGTGATTGCTAAAGAATGGTCTAAACCTGGTAGTCCTTTTAACCCTTCTTCTAGGTTTAAAAATTGTATTCTTTGCCTGTTGCTAATCTGGAATTTTGGTAATCTGTCCCTAAGGTTGATGGGGCTATTTCCACTCTTGCTAAATGTACTACTATTCCTATGGAAGACCGTACCTCTTTTAATGATCCTTTAGATAGGAAGCTTGATTCTTATCTAAGAAGGGCATATTTACATACTGGCTATATTCTTAGACCATTTATATCTATCACTGATGTTGCTGCTGCTTCTACTTTTTGGTTGGACAGTTTAGCACAGCAGTTGTCTTCAGATCCTGAATTATCTAACATTCTCCTTTTACTTCAACATGCAAATCATTTTATTTGCGATGCTATATATTTTTTTTTAAATATTTTTATTGAGGTTATTAACAAGTACAATAAAATAAACATATACATCTAATATGAGAAATGACATATTGCTGATTGTTACATTATGCAGATATCTTAACTGGAAAAACAGCATAATTGTTATAATGTATAATAAAGTTAGAACCTCTTTTCAAAAAGTATAATTTCCTCCTGTAACACTTAGGGACACTCATGGACCCTGAGAAGTTTTGGGCACCATATAGGAGGAATTTCGATGTAATAGGTGGCCACTCATGGACCATTAATATATTAAACATTACAACCATTAGAAAACAAAAATGGAAACATGGAGCCTTAAAAGGGCAACAAAGGAATAGAGCCACAAACAAATGCACAGTCGGTACCAGCCTACAATACATAACAAAACACATGGTGGTATAAGAAGATCAGTAGGAGGGGTCTACATTTTAACACCCGTTTTTAACCAATGGAGAAGGTATAACCCTACGGTGGATGTTCAAGACGGAGATGTGCCGTATACCCACACTGGGAGGTCTGGTGGGGGCGTCTTGCGTCATATGTAGGTACCGCTAGCAGAGAGGATTTTGAACTAACTAGAGACTTAATAACTGAGATGTATCTCTCAGTCGCGGGATCACATATCTAATGATGTTCCCATCCAGAGAATATTTGGATATATGAGAGACTCAAATTGGGGCCTTGTAATGGGGAACAATCTATAAGAGGATGTTACAGCCAAGGGGCACATAGTTACATTTAGTTGACTTGTAAGTGTATAGTGCACTATGTATAAACATGACAGAGAGTAGAATCAGCTCTTATATCTCTACTAATGGGGCATCCCTAGCTTAGTTTTCTAACTGTGGTAGGTTGGGTTTGATATCTGTATTAAGCCGTCCATCGTGGCATAGATTGAAGACTCAGGTAGTTCCAGTCCTTCAGAGTGCCTAACAATGATAAAATATATAATCTGGCTTAAGGAACCCAACAGTACCCCTATTCCACATATTCCCCATTATACTCCACTGTCTGAAAACGCCAGAAGACTTTTCAGTCCTAACCGTCTCACAACCCATCTCTATAATAACTTCTTTTATTTTATTTTTTTTTTACCTGCAGGAAACAAGCAATCAGACTATACCTTATGTAGTTTAATGCCTATGTTGACACTCACTAACATAATTTAAATTAATCAAAAGTTGTATACACCGCTGTAGACCCGTAAAGGGTATCTTACTCCTGAAGAAAACTGTTTTACTACTTTTTTTTTTTGTCAGTTATGTTTCTCCTGTGGTTCTTCTGTATTTATAGAATAACAAAAAACTGATGCATGTGTAACTATTTCGCATGTTTTTCATGTTTGCACTGGCTATACAATTTTCAATAAAGCATTTGAAAAAAGAAAAAAAAAAAAATTATATATAATCTGGCTAAGTCCCAAAATAAGAAAAATATTCTAAAGCATATCTGTCTAGAGACACAATTTAGGATCAATTAAAAATGATCAATACCAGACTGTTATACGTTCTGCAATCATAATCGAAGGAACATGGACCATATAGCAAGGTTTATAAAAAGCAGATTGAAAATAAACTCTCTCTTAGATTGAGTTTGGAAACAAAAAGCTATAACTAAAGAGACCAGACATATCATCTTCAGGCGTAAAAAACTTTATACAGAACCAGGTGATATGTCTAACCCCCTGCAATGCCTTTGCGTGTAATATATGCTTAAGTAAGCAACTGTTAACAAGATAGAGTCCGGTAAACCTATATAAAGGGACAGTCTAAGGGGGTCATGCATTGTATTTTCCAAATAACATTTTGTTATCTACTACCCACTACCCACATAGTGACTTGTATCTCATGTTGGAGGCTGAGACATGGTGAATAAGTACAGATACAATTCAATTTTACCCCATTCTGCATCCATCAGTCTCAAGTGAGCTTTGCATCTTGTGCCCTCAGGGAGACTCCGGAATATCGTCTGTCGTAGGAGGGATAATCTATATGTTTCATGTTAAAAGGACAATGTCTGTTCTCATATCTTAGGTAAAAAGGATATCTATATGAGACAGTTTACCTACGATGTCCATCTTTTAGCCAATTCCAGACCTTGTAGAGAGAGAGAGACGTGCTCTGTGCTGCTTATTCTCGGCTGTAGTGGAAATGTCCATACCGCACTCTGTCTCTTGCTGCTAGTCACGGCCTCCAAATAATGTCTTACCAGGATTACCACCGGCTCACAGACTTGTGACAAGTAATATGGGGTTAAAGTAGAACGCTCCTTCCGCTGCTTAATAAATGGGGTTGCTCGTATTAAGGCACATCGCTCTGCCTGTTGATACAAGTGGTGCAGTGCCCCGTGGAGACCCGCTCTACGCCGCTTTCTTCTTTTAGTCATAGATGGTCTCTGCCTTGGTGACAGCCATTTTGCGGTTGAGGAGCGTGTAGAAAGTTTAAAGTCCCTTTGATGCGATAAGAGCCTCGCTGCCGCATGTGGCTCCAGTTTACCGAAGGTAAGCTTTGTTGGACCAATTGATACCGGAAAGGATTTAGGTACCGGCTCTTTTAGAGAAGCTCCCCATGTAGGTGTCAGCCCATCTCCAATTGTACCCGAGGTCCCTGCTTTGTATAGGTTGAGCGAGACTTCAGTGTTTTGGTCGGGGGTCCTCCGGGAGAATGGAGTGGGTGATCCCTGTTCAGGGCTAAAAGGAGAGGTTGCAGTGAGACTAGCAATATGCGGCTCTGTCATTGTGGGTGCATAATAGCTTTGATTTCCGCCGCCATCATTTATATCACTGTACTCATCCGGGATTAAAGTACCAATCAGTTCGCTACTAGTGTCCAGTCCGCTAGCAACACCACAAGGCCGCTGTCGCATATCAAAGGTAGAGTGTCCCTCTGCATCTTCTGCCTGGTCAGCCGGGCGGATAGAACCAAAGGCTTTTCTGATCATGTGCAGTAAAGAATTATGATGTTCTTCCAGTACATGTGTCAGCTCCGACAGTAGAATTGTCTCGGTCTCCATGTTGCAGCCCTTATTCAAGCTGTGGTTGTAACCAGTAAAATAATGAACAATTTTTTATTTTTTATCCTATTGCAGGATACCGTAACCCCAGAGTTTGGGGGGGGGGGGGGGATAATGTGCGGCAGCCCCAGACCTATGTTACACTCCCCACACAGGATTCAACTTATGAGATCTGCTTGTTGTTGCATTGTGCAGGCTGCAAGATGGCAACCAGGCCTGTTGGGAAGTAGATTGCATAGCTGTCTCAAAGAACATAGGCAAGAACTCCGTCAATACATCCGCTCTCAGCTGCTATCAAATCCTAGTCGATTAATCTTACATAAAATCGTGAAATATTAGGTTTTAAAGAAATATAACTAGTAAAAAGTCTTCTGAACTTTAGGAGCTTCACTGAGACGTGTCCTACCGCATTGAGATCAGACTCCGCCCCCCATCTTGTGATGCTATTTTTGATGTTATGAAGATCAATGTCAAATCCATGTCTTTAACTATTCTAACTAGAAGAGCTGTATGGCTTAAATCTTGGAATGCCGACATGGTGTCTAAAGCTAGATTATCATCTCTCTTTTTTCAGGGTAAAAATCTTTTTGGTTCACAGTTGGATTCTATTATCTCCCACTGTTACTGGGGGTAAGGGAGTTTTTCTCCCCCAAGACAAGAAATCTAAGGGAAAATTTAAAGCTACCAATCGTTTGGAATAAATCCAAGCCTTATAAGAAACCTAACCCGCCCCTAAGCCTGCATAAAGGTGCAACCCTTAAACCAGTTCTTCTGGTGGGGGGCAGACTAAAGCTATTTCAAAGATTTTGGACAGACTCTGTCCAAAATCAATGTATTCAGAATATTATTTCTCAGGGGTATCGAATTAGATTTAGAATAAAAAACCCAGTAAAAGCCCCAGCATTTCTGAAATGTATTTCAGATCTAGAACTCTCGGGGGTAATTGTCCCAGTTCCTCAGCAGAACAATGGATTGGGGTTTTATTCAAATCTATGCATTGTTCCAAAGAAGGAAAATTCTTTCAGACCAATTTTGGATCTGAAAACTTTAAAATCATTTTGTAAGAGTACCAACTTTCAAGATGGTGACTATAAGGACTATTCTGCCATTTGTTCAGCTCTTCATGTCCACAATAGACTTACAAGACGCTTAACTTCACATTTCGATTTATCCAGATCACTATTGGTTTCTGAGATTCACTTTTTAAAACAAGCATTGCCAATGTGTCGCTCTTCTGTTTGGCCCAGCAACAGCACCAAGAATTTTCTCAAAGGTTCTTGGTGCTCTTCTATCTATAATCAGAGAGCAGGGTATTGCAGTGTTTTCTTATTTAGATGATATCTTAGTGCTAGCTCAATCTTTTCATTTAGCAGAATCTCACACAAAACAACTATTGTAGTTTCTTCAAAGGCATGGTTGAAGGATCAATTTACCAATGAGTTTCTCGATTCCTCAGACAAAGGTCACCTTTTTAGGTTTCCAGATAGGGATAGAGTCATGGACACTGAATCTAACAGAAAAGAGACGATTAAGATTGGTTTCAGCTTGTCTAAACCTTCAGTCTCTATCATTCCCTTCAGTGGCTATATGCATGAAGGTTTTAGGTGTTATGATTGCAGCATTGGACTCGATCCCCTTTGCTCGTTTTCATATGAGACTTTTACAGCTTTGCATGTTGCCCCAATGGTGCAGGGATTACACTCAGATATCACATGTGATATTCTTAAATCCCAACACTCAACTCTCTCTGACTTGGTGGATAAACCATCACCTTATTGTTCAAAGGGCCTCCTTTGTTCATCCTACCTGGTCTGTGATCACAACAAATGCAAGTCTTACAGGTTGGAGATCTGCCTTGGGGTCTCTGACAGCATAAGGGGTTTGGAAACCTTGAGAGGCGAGGTTACCAATCAATATCTTAGAACCCTGTGCTATTTTCAGAGCTCTTCAGGCTTGGCCTCTATTAAAGAGAGAACCATACATTTGTTTTCAGACAGACAATATCACAACAATGGCATGTGTCAATTATCAAGGGGCACTTGCAGTCCCCTAGTAATGAAGGAAGTATCTCTAATACTTTCTTGGGTGGAATCCAACTCTTGTCGAATCACTGCAATTCATATCCCAGGTGTAGACAATTGGGAAGCGGATTATCCAGCTGTCAATCTCTCCATCCAGGGGAGTGGTCTTTGCATCCAGATGTGTTCTATAAAATTGTGCAGATGTGGGGTCTTCCAGCAATAGATCTGATGGCCTCTCGTCTGAACAAGAAACTTCCCAGATACCTCTCCAGGGATCCTCACGCGGAAATGATGGATGCTCTAGCAGTTCCCTGGTTTTACCAACCTGTTTACATTTTTCCACCTTTGGTTCTTCTTCCAAGAGTGATCTCAAAGATCATAATGGAACAGTCTTATGTGTTTCTGATAGTACTAGCATGGCCTCACAGGTTCTGGTATGTGGACCTTGTCCAAATGTCCAGCTGCCCGCCTTGGTCACTTCCTCTAAGACCAGACCTTCAGTCTCAGAGCCCTTTTTCCATCTAGATCTCAAATCTCTAAATTTGAGGGCATGGAAATTGAACACTTAGTCCTAAGTCATAGAGGTTTATCCGACTCAGTGATTGACACTATGATTCAGGCTCGAAAGCTTGTTTCAAGGAAAATATATCACAAGGTTTGGAAAACCTATATCTCATGGTGTTCTACACATGATTATTCCTGGCATTCTTTTAGAATGCTTAGGTTTCTTCAGGATGGTTTGGATAAAGGTTTCTCTGCCAATACTTTGAAATGACAAATCTCTGCTCTATTTTTTTCCCCAAAAAAGATTGCTAATCTTCCTGATATTCACTGTGTTTCGGGAGAGATAGATATAAAGCAAAATGTTATCCTCCAGCACTGGTGATAGGAGTGCCAGCTTGAAGAGCTCCTGCCAAAGCTCCAAACTTGTAATACAAATGAAAAAAGTTCAAGCAGCACCTCCAATTGTACAAATTATTCCAATGTTATTGTACCAAGGCACACAAAACGTTTCGGGCTCAAATACCCTTAATCATATAACTTAAACATACTAAACACCTCTCTTAAATACCCTCTACCACAGGTGTTGCTAATTATAACATTCAATGTCAGAGAATTTTAACTCTTAAGTGTAAATGCCACCTAGTGGTCAGTATAAAGAATAACATATAATATACTTTAGAAAAAAGTCTAACCATGCTACATACATGTATTGAAGCATACAAGAATACTTTTTACAAATTTCTTTACAAAATCTTTTACAGAAAAACAATTTCTTTCAAAATAACAATTGTTTTACAGAAAAACCTCTTATAGAGTAGTCACAGATCCGGAAGAAAGTGTTTCTTTTTTTCTAACAATCACATTTGGAAAGATAGAATCTAAGCAAATCCAAATAACAATTTAGAGAAAAGAATTTTTTACAGAAAAATCTATAGAAAAATATTTAGATCTATTTCACGGTTCATACCCTTTGGGAACATACAATCTAACCTATAGATCCACATAGATAATTTGTACAATTGGAGGTGCTGATTGAACTTTTTTCATTTGTATTACAAGTTTGGAGCTTTGGCAGGAGCTCTTCAAGCTGGCACTCCTATCACCAGTGCTGGAGGATAACATTTTGCTTTATATCTATCTCTCCTGCTGCAATCTCCGTGCACAGTGTGTACTAATATGGAAACAATGGATGAAACTGTACCTGAGATGGAGGCACAAGTGTTTACATACAGTGATATTGAAGCAGCAAGAATAACCACCCTGGTCTGTGGTTCTAGAGAATTTCTGAAAACACCAGTCTCTGAGGCTACATTTAAAAATTATGAGAAATTGGCTAAAAAACAGATGAGCTATGAATTACATGCAACAACACTTGCGGAATACCACAGGGTAAGAAGAATTCCTAGGGGCCTGAGAATGAGTTCCAGACCGACCCTGTTGGTAGACAATAAAGAATACTGCAAAAAATATGAATGTATTCTTAACAAATGTTCATTGGACATTATAGTTCTAACTGTTGAATACTTACAAAAAGCCATAGATGATCAGAAGGCCGAAATTAAAAGGATTGAGGATGCCCTGAAAACTGATCTCTTAACAACTGATATAGAGACAAAGATAGCCGAGATCGATAAAGAAATTATGGATATGAAAAAAGAACTACAGATTAAGAAACGAGAGAAATTTTACAGAGATGAGCAGGATTACTTACACGGAACAGTTTACCGGTGGACAAGGGACAATACCGGAAGGGACCGCTACCTCACTTCCGGTTGGGCCAGACGCGGTAATCGCTACCAGAGACGAGAAGCGAGTACCATGGACTCACAGACGGACAGCTCTCCGGGGGAATCCGATGCAGGAAGCGACGTGGCGGTAAAAGACACAACCGCAAAAGGCTTGCAAGGGAAAGTGCTGCAGAAGGAGCGGCAGCACCAGCAGCGTTCCACGAGGAGGAAGAACAAGAACTAGTGGTAAATATATCCGGAACCCCACTGACTGCCATTGAAGGAAAAGTTCTTAATAAGGGACTCTCCTTTTGTCCAAGCAGCAATTGTGATTTCTTTAATCTGGAGCAGGACTTACATAGATTGTTTAGGAACATTAAGTTGAAATCTTTTTTTGCCAACAATGAATTTTGTGGAAATGCTAAAATGTATGCAGATTTAAGTATTCGTAAATTTGGTTTAAAGAATAAGAGCAGCTTTGTCCCTAACAACTATAACCACTGTATTGATACATACATAGAATTGGTCAAAAAAGATATTAATAAGCTTAAAGATGATATGTTTTGTGGTAAAGGTACTGTCTACAGGAATCACAATAGGATTGCTAATGTTGATAATCTTGGTAAAACTGAAAGGGAGGCCCTTAATTTATTGAAAAATAATAGAAATGTTATTTATAAACAGGCAGACAAGGGCGGTGCCTTAGTGGTACTGGATAAAGGATATTATGTGAATGAAATTAAAATGCAATTGAGTGACACAAGTGTATATAAATTATTGAATTTCAATCCAACATTGATAATACAAAAAGAAATAGGATTCTGTTTAGACAAAGCTTTGCAAAATGGTATAATTGATGAAGAGACTAGGAAATTTCTTTTTATTGAAAATGGGATAATACCTGTTTTTTACACTTTACCCAAGGTGCATAAGCATATTGAAAGACCACCTGGGAGACCAATTGTGGCTAGCACAGAATCTATCTTTTCGAATATTTCTATCTATCTAGACAAAATTTTAAGGGGTTATGTTGAACAGTCAACCTCATACATAAAGGATACTGGTGATTTCCTTGATAAAATTAAGACCATAGAAACACCAGAAAGATGCATTCTCTACAGCCTTGATGTGGTCAGTTTATACACCTCAATTGAGCACGAAAGTGGGATTGGTGCAATTAAGAATATATTGATCACTAGTGGTGTATATACTGACTCACAACAAGATTTTTTATTGAATTTATTGACCATAATCCTATACTGTAACTATTTTTTGTTTGAGGACAACTACTATATGCAGGTGAAGGGTACAGCAATGGGATCCAATGTCGCCCCTACCTATGCAAACTTGTTTATGTCTGCATTTGAAGAAAACTTTGTTTATCAAAATGAGATGTTCCATCTGTATGGCGCCACCTGGTGGCGCTATATAGATGACATCTTTGGTGTCTGGTGGGGCGACATTGGATCCCTTCTTAAATTTGTGGATGATCTCAATAGTGCCACTAGACATATTAAGTTTACCCTCACCTGGGATGAACAATCCTTACATTTTCTTGACACTTTGGTTTATAAAGAAGGTGGAATGTTAAAATCATATATATATAAGAAAAGTACAGACAAGAATAGTTTGTTGCACTTTACAAGTGCTCATCCACCGGCTTTGATTAGATCTCTACCTAGAAGCCAAATGACAAGAGTCAAGAGGATAGTGTCGGACAAAGAACTTGCTACTAAAAGGCTTAAAGAAATGGGTCAGAAATTCAGTAATAGGGGTTATCCAACGGACCTACTGCATGAGGAAGTGAAAAGGGCTAGTGAAGACACATGCACCAATACCATTAAGGAACAGGATAAGAAGGATAGAATTATTTTTGTATCAGAATATAGTAAACAAAGTTCAAAGATAAAAAGGATTATTAATAAGTATTGGTTTATGTTGAGAGAATGCCATCCAGGTGTGCAATCATTTTCTAGTCCAATGTCTGCTTACAGGAAAAGCTCCAGCATTAAAGATAAGTTGGTGAGGGCTGATATAGGTAGTAAAAAATTGAAGCAGCGTTATATTACCGAAAAAAATTTGGGTTGTTACCCTTGTTCAGGCTGTGCAAATTGTAACAACATGGTAAAAGGTTCTACCTTTGTACATCCACACACAGGCAAAGTATATAAAATTAATGCTTTTCTTACATGCAACTCCTGTTATGTGATTTATCTTACCAAATGCCTGTGTGGGTGGATCTACATTGGCGAGACTACCCAGAGAGTAAGGGATAGGATTATCCAACATAAATCAAATATAAGATGTAAAGATCTAAATGCCCCAGTCTCTAGTCATTTTCTATCAAAAGTTCACTCAATTGCTCAATTAAAGTTCCAAATAATTGATCATGTTCCCATCCCTCGTAGAGGTGGAAATAGAGAATTAATTTTAAAGAAAAGAGAATCTATGTGGATCTATAGGTTAGATTGTATGTTCCCAAAGGGTATGAACCGTGAAATAGATCTAAATATTTTTCTATAGATTTTTCTGTAAAAAATTCTTTTCTCTAAATTGTTATTTGGATTTGCTTAGATTCTATCTTTCCAAATGTGATTATTAGAAAAAAAGAAACCCTTTCTTCCGGATCTGTGACTACTCTATAAGAGGTTTTTCTGTAAAACAATTGTTATTTTGAAAGAAATTGTTTTTCTGTAAAAGATTTTGTAAAGAAATTTGTAAAAAGTATTCTTGTGTGCTTCAATACATGTATGTAGCATGGTTAGACTTTTTTCTAAAGTATATTATATGTTATTCTTTATACTGACCACTAGGTGGCATTTACACTTAAGAGTTAAAATTCTCTGACATTGAATGTTATAATTAGCAACACCTGTGGTAGAGGGTATTTAAGAGAGGTGTTTAGTATGTTTAAGTTATATGATTAAGGGTATTTGAGCCCGAAACGTCATGATTTTGTGTGCCTTGGTACAATAAAATTGGAATAATTTGTACAATTGGAGGTGCTGCTTGAACTTTTTTCATTTGTATTCACTGTGTTTCGTCCAGGCTTTGACTAGTATCAAACCAGTAATTAAATTTATTTCTCCTCCTTGGAGTCTAAATTTGGTATTAAAGACTTTGCAGGCTCCTCCTTTGAGCCTATGCATTCTTTGAACATTAAACTACTTGCTTGGGGGGGGCGGAGCCAACTGTGAAGCTGAGCAGACGCAGGTGTTGAGAGCTCCTGCTTATAACATACTAAAACTCGCCATAAAGCCCCCAAATCTAAGTAATAAATAATTTTATTAGGCTTAAGACTCGAAGCTTATATGGAAGCATTATTTAGACGCTGATATGCAGTCCTTGGGAAAAACAGACTGAGCAGACCTACTGAGAACAGAATCGCATACAGATTGCAGCCTATCTTTTCACAGCCTGTCAGAGGGAGACTCAATGGGCAAAGCATAGAGGACAGAATGGTCAGTCACCCTCTGACCTAGCCTCCCATCCCGTATACAGAATTTACCCTGTGAGGAGGCGAGGAGCCGCCATTACAGCAAGGACGTTAGGCACGCCACCATATCATAGAAAGTGAAAAGCCCGCGGTCTCTATAGTCAACACTGGTACAACTCCTTATTATGGCACATCTGTCCCTAGAATAGGAACTTTCTTCTGATACTTCTCTACCAGGGACGACATCGTTTGTCTAGATATTAGAGAGGATGGATTCACAAATATGGGCTGCGCTCGCCGCACTAGAGCTCCGTATGGAGGCGCAGTTTACCTCCCTTGCCCGATGCCTCACTTCTGATGGGGAGTACTCAGCTGATACTCTAGGAGAGAATTCTGTCATGTCAGCTAGCCTACCGGAGGAAGACCATGACTTACAACACTTTTGTCCCCAGGGTGAGAGCACAGATGAAGATCGCGGCGCTATATCTACTCTGGTTGGGCGGCCTAATAGCGTTCACTCATGGGCCACGGCTCCCCTGCCCCCAGAGACCTCCTCAGATCTAGCTTTGTTAAGCGCAGTCTTGCACATTGATTTAGCCACGAAGCAGCTGACCGGGATAGAACTGGAGAAAAATAGCCCTGCTACTAATCTCGGTGAAAGTACCTACATGCCCCAGTTATGCAAGGTGAGTGCCGGGATGAATCTTTGGAGATACACAAAGAGACTGAAGAATGTTTATTATGCACAATCCGCCATCTTAGTTACACAGATCTTCCTTACCAGCACTCACTCTTCCACTCTTTTACTGTGGTCAAAATGGATCCTTCGTTTACTGAATCTTGCAGAAGTATCCCATGGAGGAGGCACCACATATGCCTATGATTTGCTGCGGGGCCCTTTTGATCCGGGTGGCTAGTTTTATGGGTCATTTGACCGATGAGCAGGGTTGGATCGAATACCTCCACCGTTGTAAGACTGGTTATTGCTTTACAATGGAGATCTCTGGTGGTTAGGAAAGTGGAAATCGCAATGCTTTTGAGCCTTTCCTTCATTAAACTTTTCACTTTTGGTGGACTTACAATGTTAACACTGTCCCATTTACCCGTCTCTAACTGATGTCCATTTTTATTGTTCTTTTTTGGACTTGCTTTTTGTCCCTCACTAGGTTTGAAATGTTTCACTATTCTACCCAATTTCTTTGTCTACATGCTATTGTAATTGATCCTACTATTGTCACTAATTTATAGGCAACTTTCACCCAACTACAGTAGATTTGATTGACAATTTTGTTTAAAGATAGCTCTACAGAGAAAGGTAAACAGTAGACTGCAATCCGCATCAAATTACTAAACTCCTAAGCTGTTTGCATATACATTTGCTAAGTGAATGACATTCTATTAGAGACGCACAGATAACAGTTGTCTATATGAATGAACAGGTTATGTTACTTATTAAGGTCTCTCCTTCCAAATCCAATGGATATTATCTGCCTATTACTGGCAAAGTTATTTGACCTCAACATATATGTTTTTAATGTTGGGTTTAGTTTAAAGGTCATTTTTTATTATAGTAAAAATGTTGATGTATTTATACATATATGAAGGAGTAATATGCTTGTTGTATTGCATATCACCAATATTGCTTTTATTTTACGCAATTTAATCCCCAATACAGCTTTTTCCATTTCACTATTTAACCTTAGCATATAGCGCTAGCAAATTTTGCTAAACTATATAGACTAGCCATATACTTTAATACGCTTACTCTCCTGTGTCCCTGGGTGTTTTCCTGCCAGCAATCGGCTAACATGCCCTGTGTCATTGCTGTCCTAAATAGGTATATTATACTGTGGTCCCCAGGCATAATTATGGTTCTGCTAATGCTTATTCCTTCTTTAACCATATACAAAAACAGCTTAGGTTCAGGAGTATTATTTCAGCGTAGCTAATTGTACCATGAAACTAATGGACTTACTAGAGATCTGTTAACTAGTCAGCCAGCTACGCCATTTTTCTCACCTATAACCTGAAAACCTATGACCAGAAACTAGTATATTGATGGTCTCGCCTGTAACATCCCACTATCCAGGTACCCCACATGGCTCCGCCCCCCCCCATCAGGGTTCACCCTTATTGCAAGTGAACAAATCAGCGGTATTTATCCGCAATTGCTGATATATTGTTATAAGTTTTCCTTACATTTGTATGTTATATTTAGTTTACCATACTATAGGACGTATATGTTACAAGAATGTCCAATATATTTCTACTCACAGCTATGGTTATTACTGTCATTCCTCTTTCCTATATCATTAGCCTTGACAGGTTCAAGAGCATTACTTCAAGCAGATGAGGAACATAGCTAAAGAAAAAGAGGTTTCATTATTATGTATATATTTTCTCTCTTGATTTTGTTTCTTATTTTTTGTGTAGACTTAACTATCTCTAGAAATGGCATGATATTCTTTATGCATTGTGTGTTGCAGAGATCACCCATAGTGGCATATGTCTGCAGAATTAATATATATGTTGTCATGTAATGAATGATGTATTGCTAATAACCTCAATAAAAAACTTTGATTTAAAAAAAAAAAAAAAAAAACTACTTGCTTGGCAAGTGTTATTTCCCTTGGCTATCTCTTCTGCTAGAAGAGTTTCTAAATTGTCTGCTCTCTCTTGTGAGTCTCCTTATCTGATTTTCCATCAAGATAAAGTTGTTTTGTGAACTTCATTCAAATTTTTGCCTAGGGAAATTATTGTTCCTTCCTAGTGTCCTAATCCTAAGAATGCTCTTGAAAAATCTTTGCATTCTTTGGATGTGGTAAGAGCTTATATTATGTTGATGCTACTAAGGATTTCAGAAAGACTTCTAGTCAATTTGTTATTTTATTTGTTCTAAAAAAGGTCAAAAAACCAAATTTCTTTGGCATCTTTATTGAAACTTCTGACTCATAAAGCTTATTTGGAGGTGGGCCTCCAGAGAATTACAGCTCATTCTACAAGATCAGTTGCCACATCTTGGGCTTTCAAGAATGAAGCTTCAGTTGATCAAATCTGCAAAGCAGCCACTTGGTCTTCTTTGCATACCTTTACTAAAGTTTACCATTTTGATGTTTTTGCTTCTTCAGAAGCAGCTTAAGGTTCTTCAGGCAGCTGTCTCAGTTTGATTCTAGTGCCTATAAAAGAAAAGAACCCAGAAGGGGATCTTAGGAGGTACACTCAGTTACTTTTTAAAAGAAATGTTAATATTACCAAAGTTCCTTTTTTCATAGGAAGCAGTTGGATATCTCTGTGAATCTGTGATACTGTTCAATATTGTAAACGTGACGGGAGGCTGCTCTGCTTGAACCCGGTGTTAGGGATAATCTACAAGGATGATAAAGCAATAAGAGGGCGCCTCATAGTGTAGTATATCTCAGGTGAGTCTTAAACATATGTGGTAAATGAGCTTACCAGAATCAAATGCACCGTACTATGACCAGTGCCAGCAGGCAGACTAGCACTCAACAGTGGCTAGTACACTGGTCAAAAGATCCCCAAACTGTCAGGCAACTGGGTCTCAGCACTGCAACAAAATTTCAGAAAGGCTGTGGGCACTCTCTATGCTTCCCGCTGGAGTCAATGAAATGATAAAAGCAAAAGGACAACTTCCAAACGTTTAAAAAAGATAAAAGAACGCTTTATTTTCATGCAATGCATTTCTCAACCGCAACTGGTAGTTTCTTCAGGCAAATAAAAGCAGAACGCTCGTTTGGAAGTTGTCCTTTTGCTTTTTTTTTCCAAGATCAGATTCCCAGCCGAAACGCGTAGAACCTGACAGACTGATCGATTGACTATGGGATTACAAGGAGAGCAGAGTGGAATATCGCTCTTGGATACAGGAGGCTGAAATAAATAGCACTCCATTGACGAACCGGAGGCTGAATAAAAGAGCGCTCCAAGGAGAAACCGGAGAAAGCACCTCACTAAGATCTCCATCTGATCGTTAACATAGATAACAGAAGCGAAGGAGTTACAGACAACGGCAAATCAGAGTCCAACATCGGCAAATCATAGCGGGACATCTCTAAGGAACCGGACACAATCCCGACACACCTCTACAGTGCACTGTGAGTATTTAACAAGGAACAACAACCTACACCTAAATCCAGGTAGATTGTTTGGGCCATTTTGGCCAAAGATTATCTCAGCTAAATAGAAAACCATTGCACATATTGATTGACATTGTGATGTACGTCTTTTTACTTTGACTTACGCTGAACCAAGCTCTAATGGGCTTACATTCCAAACTATAACACAACAACCTTTTGATGAACATTTGGATACATTTTGACGATTAGCAATACAATCATCTGAAAATTACTGCATCCGATATATGGTATCAGAATGCCATTTATTTTATACACCCATTAGTTTATATTCATTTTAAGAAATTGTATCTATATTCTAGAAAGGCATCATATCCACCTTTTAATTGAAATATTTTTTTATTGATTTTATAGTTATTAACAAACATAACATCAAGGGGATTTGCACAGACAGCTCGAAACAAGAACAGTCACATAGTTCATTGCCTATACATGACATTTATATAACTCATCATCATTAACTCGTAGTGGAACCTTAGACTCTGCCAGACCAAGGCTATCTCCTTTCAGATGATGCAATCTTAACAGGTATGAAGAGTCTTTACCTCCTGTTTCTCCAGAGATATATATCTACCCCTCACCTTCTGAGCCTTCCCCAAATCCCTGAACTAAGAAAAACTAAGTGCCCTAACTAACCCCCTATGACCCCTCCCACCAGGTATGTCCAATAACTCCCCCCAAAAAATGAGTATTTTCCACTTTTATGTTTCTAAAGTTGCTACCGATAGCTGTTTTAGTTAGTCTATCCAACAGTGAATATGCCACATTTTAAAGTCATCCCATAAAGTCATCTAAGCTCCCAAAAGTTCTCCCCAGGCCTTGTCAAATGTCCTTCCTCATTATCCTGTATAGCCATACTTTATGAAATTGGTCAGATGAGCCCCTGTGTCCACAATACTAGTTCTGACATTAAGTAAGTGTCTTTGATTTTATCTAGCACCTCTGTCCAGCTAGGTGCTCCTGTCTTCCAATATCCTCAGACATGTGCAAAGTATCCTAATAAATGTGTTAATAGCCAAGTTGAATGGTCTCACCCTATCATTCAACAGCGCCTGAGAAATTGTCAGAGTGAAATTCTCTTCCAATAGACTACCCAGCAACTCAGAGAGTTTCTTCCAGAGTGGTTGTACTTTCTCTTGTAAAGGTGTATCCAGTCCACGGGTTCATCCATTACTTGTGGGATATTCTCCTTCCCAACAGGAAGCTGCAAGAGGACACCCACAGCAGAGCTGTCTATATAGCTCCTCCCCTAACTGCCACCCCCAGTCATTCTCTTGCAGCTCTCGACAAGAAAGGAAGTATCAAGAGATATGTGGTGACTTAGTGTAGTTTTTACCTTCAATCAAGAGTTTGTTATTTTTAAATGGTACCGGCGTTGAACTGTTTTACTCTCAGGCAGAAATTGGAAGAAGAATCTGCCTGGAGGTTGATGATCTTAGCGGTTTGTAACTAAGGTCTATTGCTGTTCTCACACATAACTGAAGAGTATGGAAAGAAAACTTCAGTTGGGGAGACGGTCTGCAGATTACCTGCTTTGAGGTATGTTCAGTATATTTTTTTTCTAGAGAGATGATAAGGTCTAGAAAATGCTGACAGTGCCTGGTATATTTGAGGTAAGCCTGATACAGCGATTTAACAACGACTGGGATCATGCTTACAAAAAAGGGTAATATTCATGTTAATACTCATATTACTTAGTGTAAAAACGTTTGCATGGTTTATAGAAAAAACATTTTTTCTCTGAGGGTGATAAATCTTTAATTGGGGCCTAGTTTTCCACATGGCTAGTTAGATTACTCCTAGGAGTACTTTTTTAAGGCCCTCTGACATGGTGGGAGGGGCCTATTTTCGCGCTCTAAATGCGCAGCTGATATTCAGACTGAGACATCCAGTTTCCCTAAAGGAGTCCTCTGGCATCTAGGACCACTATAGAGGGTTTTTCCTACAAAAATCATGTTTAATGGCAGGTAGGAGCCACAGCAGAGCTGTGGCAGTGTGTTTGACTGTTAATTAACGGTTTTAACGTTTTTCTAATCCGGTTTGGGGCCTAAGGGGTTAATCATCCATTTGCAAGTGGGTGCAATGCTGCTTTAGTCCCTTATACACACTGTAAAAATTTCGTAGAGTTTACTACTTAACACTGTTTTGCAGTTTATGTGGTAGTTTTTTTCTCTTAAAGGCACAGTACCATTTTTGTATAATTGCTTTTTCACATTTATTAAAGTGTTTTCCAAGCTTGCTGGTCTCATTACTAGTCTGTTAAACATGTCTGACATAGAGGAAACTCCTTGTTCATAATGTTTAGAAGCCATTGTGGAACCCCCTCTTAGAATGTGTACCAAATGCACTGACCTTTCTATAAGTTATAAAGACCATATTATGGCTTTTAAAGATTTATCACCAGAGGTTTCTCAGACTGACAAAAGGGAGGTCAAACCACCTAGCTCTCCCAATGTGTCAGAACCTATATATCCCGCTCAAGTGACGCCAAGTACATCTGGCGCGTCCAATGCGTTTACCTTACAAGACATGGCGGCAGTTATGAATCATAACCTCACAGAGGTATTGTCCAAACTGCCAGGGTTACAAGGAAAGCGAGGCAGCTCTGGGGCTAGAACAAATACAGAGCTTTCTGACGCTTTAGTAGCTATGTCTGATATACCCTCACAATGTGCAGAAGCCGAAGCAGGAGAGCTTCTATCTGTGGGTGACATTTCTGATTCAGGGAAGGCGTTACTTCAGTCTGACTTTGAAATGACAGCGTTTAAATTTAAGCTTGAACACCTCCGCTTGTTGCTCAGGGAGGTTTTAGCGACTCTGGATGACTCTGACACCATTGTAGTCCCAGAGAAATTGTGTAAAATGGACAAATACTTTGCAGTGCCTGTTTACACTGACGTTTTTCCAATCCCTAAGAGGTTTTCAGAAATTATTACTAAGAAATGGGATAGACCAGGTGTACCGTTCTCTCCCCCTCCTGCTTTTAAAAAGATGTTTCCTAAAGATGCCGCAACACGGGACTCGTGGCAGACGGTCCCTAAGGTGTAGGGAGAAGTCTCTACCCTAGCTAAGCGTACAACTATCCCTGTCGAGGACAGTTGTGCTTTCCTAGATCCAATGGATAAAAAATTAGAGGGTTTCCTTAAGGAAATCTTTCTACAACAAGGTTTTATTCTCCAGCCTCTTGCATGCATTGCCCCAGTCACTGCTGCAGCGGCTTTCTGGTTCGAGTCTCTTGAGGAGGCTCTACAGGTGGAGACCCCGTTGGATGATATCCTAGACAGGCTTAAAGCTCTTAAGTTAGCCAATTCCTTTATTTCTGCCGCCGTTTTTCATTTAACCAAGCTAACGGCTAAGAATTTCAGGTTTTGCCATTCAGGCGCGTAGGGCGCTATGGCTTAAATCCTGGTCAGCTGACGTTACTTCAAAGTCTAAGCTTCTCGACATCCCCTTCAAAGGGCAGACCCTATTTGGGCCTGGACTGAAGGAGATCATTTCTGATATTACTGGAGGAAAAGGCCACGCCCTTCCCCAGGATAAGTCCAATAAATTAAGGACCAAACAGACTAATTTTCGTTCCTTTCGAAACTTCAAGAGTGGCGCAGCTTCAACTTCCTCTACTGCAAAACAAGAGGGAAATTTTGCCCAGTCCAAGCCAGTCTGGAGACCTAACCAGGCTTGGAACAAGGGGAAGCAGGCCAAAAAACCTGCTGCTGCCTCTAAGACAGCATGAAGGAGTAGCCCCCGATCCAGGACCGGATCTAGTGGGGGGCAGACTTTCTCTCTTCGCCCAGGCTTGGGCAAGAGACGTCCAGGATCCCTGGGCTCTGGAGATTGTTTCCCAGGGATATCTTCTGGATTTCAAAGCTTTGATCTCCAAAGGGGAGATTTCATCTCTCACAATTATCTGCAAACCAGATAAAGAGAGAGGCATTCTTATGTTGCGTTCAAGACCTACTGGTTATGGGAGGATCCACCCAGTTCCAAGGGAGGAACAGGGGCAGGGCTTCTATTCAAATCTGTTTATAGTTCCCAAAAAAGAGGGAACTTTCAGACCAATCTTGGATCTCAAGATCCTAAACAAATTTCTCAGGGTCCCATCCTTCAAGATGGAGACTATTCGAACCATCCTACCTATGATCCAGGAGGGTCAATATATGACTACCGTAGACTTAAAGGATGCTTATCTACACATTCCGATACACAGAGATCATCATCAGTTTCTCAGGTTCGCCTTCCTAGACAGGCATTACCAGTTTGTGGCTCTTCCCTTCGGGTTAGCCACGGCACCAAGAATCTTTACGAAGGTTCTAGGGTCCCTTCTGGCGGTTCTAAGGCCGCGGGGCATAGCGGTGGCCCCTTACCTAGACGACATTCTGATACAGGCGTCGACTTTTCAAATCGCCAGGTCCCATATGGACATTGTTCTGGCATTCCTGAGGTCTCACGGGTGGAAGGTGAACGAAGGAAAGAGTTCTCTCTCCCCTCTCACAAGAGTTTCCTTCCTAGGAACTCTGATAGATTCAGTAGAAATGAAATTTTTTCTGACAGAGGTCAGGTTGTCAAAGCTTCTAACTTCCTGCCGTGCTCTTTATTCCACTTCTTGGCCATCAGTGGCTCAGTGTATGGAAGTAATCGGCTTAATGGTAGCGGCAATGGACATAGTTCCGTTTGCCCGCCTACATCTCAGACCACTGCAACTTTGCATGCTCAATCAGTGGAATGGGGATTACACAGATTTGTCCCCTCTACTTAATCTGGATCAAGAGACCAGGGATTCTCTTCTCTGGTGACTATCTCGGGTCCATCTGTCCAGAGGAATGAGATTCCGCAGGCCAGAATGGACTATAGTGACGACAGATGCCAGCCTTCTGGGCTGGGGCGCAGTCTGGAACTCCCTGAAGGCTCAGGGTTCGTGGACTCAGGAGGAAGCCCTCCTTCCGATAAACATTCTGGAACTAAGAGCGATATTCAATGCTCTTTAGGCTTGGCCTCAGCTAGCTGTGGTCAGGTTCATCAGATTTCAGTCGGACAACATCACGACTGTAGCCTATATCAATCATCAGGGGGGAACAAGGAGCCCCCTGGCAATGTTGGAGGTTTCAAAGATAATTCTATGGGCAGAGGTTCACTCTTGCCATCTCTCAGCTATCCATATGCTCTAGCAGCGCCCTGGACCTTCAGCCTGGCTTATGTGTTTCCACCGTTTCCTCTGGTCCCTCGTCTGATTGCCAAAAACAAGCAGGAGAGAGCTTCGGTGATTTTGATAGCTCCTGCGTGGCCACGCAGTACTTGGTATGCAGATCTGGTGGACATGTCATCCTTTCCACCATGGACTCTGCCGCTAAGGCAGGACCTTCTACTTCAAGGTCCCTTCAAACATCCAAATCTAATTTCTCTGCGTCTGACTGCTTAGAGATTGAACGCTTGATTCTATCAAAGCGTGGTTTTTCCGAGTCGGTCATTGATACCTTAATTCAGGCTCGAAAGCCTGTCACCAGGAAAATCTATCATAAGATATGGTGTAAATATCTTCATTGGTGTGAATCCAAGGGTTACTCATGGAGTAAAGTCAGGATTCCTAGGATATTATCCTTTCTCCAAGAGGGATTGGAGAAGGGATTGTCAGCTAGTTCCTTAAAGGGACAGATTTCTGCTCTGTCTATTCTTTTGCACAAACGTCTGGCTGAGGTTCCAGACGTTCAGGCGTTTTGTCAGGCTTTAGTTAGAATCAAGCCTGTGTTTAAACCTGTTGCTCTGCCATGGAGTTTAAATTTAGTTCTTAAAGTTCTTCAAGGGGTTCCGTTTGAACCTTTGCATTCCATAGGTATTAAACTTTTATCTTGGAAAGTTCTGTTTTTAGTAGCTATCTCCTCGGCTCGAAGAGTTTCGGAGTTATCTGCTTTACAGTGCGATTCCCCTTATCTGATTTTCCGTGCAGATAAGGTAGTTTTACGTACCAAACCTGGGTTTCTTCCTAAAGTGGTATCTAATAAGAATATCAATCAGGAGATCGTTGTTCCTTCATTATGTCCTAATCCTTCCTCTAAGAAGGAACGTCTATTACACAATCTTGATGTGGTTCGTGCTTTAAAGTTTTATTTACAAGCTACGTAGGATTTTCGTCAAACATCTGCTTTGTTTGTTGTCTACTCTGGACAGAGGAGAGGCCAAAAGGCTTCGTCAACTTCTCTTTCTTTTTGGCTGAGAAGCTTAATCTGCTTAGCTTATGAGACTGCTGCCCAGCAGCCTCCTGAAAGAATTACAGCTCATTCCACTAGAGCGGTGGCTTCCACATGGGCTTTTAAAAATGAGGCCTCTGTTGAACAGATTTGTAAGGCGGCGACTTGGTCTTCGCTTCATACCTTTTCTAAATTCTACAAATTCGATACTTTTGCTTCCTCGGAGGCTATTTTTGGGAGAAAGGTCTTACAGGCAGTGGTGCCTTCCGTTTAAGTTCCTGCCTTGTCCCTCCCTTCATCCGTGTCCTAAAGCTTTGGTATTGGTATCCCACAAGTAATGGATGAACCCGTGGACTGGATACACCTTTACAAGAGAAAACAAAATTTATGCTTACCTGATACATTTATTTCTCTTGTGGTGTATCCAGTCTACAGCCCGCCCTGTCATTTTAAGGCAGGTGTTTTTTATTTTTAAACTACAGTCACCACTGCACCCTATAGTTTCTCCTTTTTTCTTGCTTGTCTTCGGTCGAATCACTGGGGGTGGCAGTTAGGGGAGGGCTCTTGCAGCTTCCTGTTGGGAAGGAGAATATCCTACAAGTAATGGATGAACCCGTGGACTGGATACACCACAAGAGAAAGAAATTTATCAGGTAAGCATAAAACATAATTTATGTAAGAACTTACCTGATAAATTCATTTCTTTCATATTAGCAAGAGTCCATGAGCTAGTGACGTATGGGATATACATTCCTACCAGGAGGGGCAAAGTTTCCCAAACCTTAAAATGCCTATAAATACACCCCTCACCACACCCACAATTCAGTTTAACGAATAGCCAAGAAGTGGGGTGATAAGAAAGGAGCGAAAGCATAAAAAAAATAAGGAATTGGAATAATTGTGCTTTATACAAAAAAATCATAACCACCACAAAAAAGGGTGGGCCTCATGGACTCTTGCTAATATGAAAGAAATTAATTTATCAGGTAAGTTCTTACATAAATTATGTTTTCTTTCATGTAATTAGCAAGAGTCCATGAGCTAGTGACGTATGGGATAGCAGATACCCAAGATGTGGAGCTTCCACGCAAGAGTCATTAGAGAGGGAGGGATAAAATAAAGACAGCCAATTCCGCCGAAAAATTAATCCACTACCCAAATCAAAAAGTTTCAATTTTTATAATGAAAAAAACTGAAATTATAAGCAGTAGAATCAAACTGAAACAGCTGCCTGAAGTACCATTCTACCAAAACTACTTCTAAAGAAGAGAAAACAACAAAATGGTAGAATATAGAAAAAAGATGCAAAAGAAGACCAAGTCATTACTTTGCAAATCTGATCAACAGAAGCTTCATTCTTAAAAAGCCCAGGAAGTAGAAACTTACCTAGTAGAATGAGCCGTAATCCTCCGAGACGGGAATCCACCCGACTCCAAATAAGCATGATGAATCAAAAGTTTAACCAAAATGCCAAATAAATGGCAGAAGCCTTTTGACCTTCCTAAAATCAGAAAAGATAACAAAATAGACTAGAAGTCTATCTGAAATCTGAATAGCTTCAACATAGGATTTAAAACTCTTACCATATCCAAAGAATGTAAGAATCTGACCAAAGAAGTTTTAGGAAAACAATAATTCCTCCCTAATGTTGTTAGAATTTACAGCTTTAGGTAAGAATTGAAACGAGGACAGCAAAAACCTCCTTACCCTGATGAAAAAATCAGAAAAAGGAGATTCACAAGAAAAAACAGATAATTGAAAAAACTGTTCTAGCTGAAGAGATGTCCAAAAAGAACAATACTTTCCATAAAAGTAATGTCCAGAGCAAGCATATGCTCAAATAGAAGAGCCTGAAAAGCCTTCAGAACCAAATTAAGACTCCAAGGAAGAGAAATTGGCTTAATGACGGATTTGATACGAATCAAAAACCTGAACAAAATGATGAATATCAGGAAGCAACACTGCCATATTCTGCTAAAAAATCAGAAAAAGAATTTCACAAGAAAGAGTAGATAACTCAGAAACTCTTCTAGCAGAAGAGATAGCCAAAAGGAACAATACTTTCCAAGAAAGTAATTTATGTTCAGAGAATGCATAGGGTCAAACGGAGGAGCCTAAAAAGCCCTCAGCACCAAATTGAGAAAAATACTAAGAAATGTAGGTCTTCCAAACTCGATAATAAATCTTTCTAAAGACAGATTTACGAGCCTGAAACACAGTATTAATCAATAAGTCAGAGAAACCTCTATGACTAAAAATCAAATGTTCAATCTCCATCCCTTCAATATTTAATGATTTGAGATCTTGATGGAAGAATAAGCCTTAAGAAAGAAGGTCTGGTCTTAACGGAAGTATCCAAGGTTGGCAACTGGCCATCCGAATGAGATCCGAATACCAAAACCTGAGAGGCCATGCTGGAGACACCAGCAGTAAAAAAAAAAACACTTCATTAGAATTTTGGAAATTACTTTTGGAAATATCAATGCATACACTACTTCCGCCTGAAGATCCCCGGACCTGAATAGGCCCCTGGGAAGTTCTTATTCAGATGAGATGCCAACAGATCTAATTCTGGAAACCCTTACATCTGAAAAACGAAAAACATATCTGGGTAAGAGAGACCATTCTCCCGGAAGTAAAGCTTGAATAACAGAGATAATCCGCTTCCCAAATGTCTATATCTGGGGAAAAAAAAACACAGAATTTAGATAGGAGCTGGATTTAGCCCAAGCAAATATCCGAGATACTTCTGTCCCAGCCTAAGGACTGATAGTCCCACCCTGATGATTGACATACACCACAGTTGTGACATTGTCTGAAAAACACTAAACGTCTCTTCTTCAAAAGAAACTAACTGAAGAAATCTGAGAAAGCACAGAGTTCTAAAAATAACAAATGGCGGGCCGTGGACTGAATACACTACAAGAGAAATAAATTTATCAGGTAAGCATAAATTATGTTTTCTCTTGTTAAGTGTATTCAGTCCACGGGTCATCCATTACTTATGGGATACCAATACCAAAGCTAAAGTACACGGATGATGGGAGGGACAAGGCAGGAACTTTAAACGGAAGGAACCACTGCCTGTAGAACCTTTCTCCCAAAACCAGCCTCCGAAGAAGCAAAAGTGTCAAATTTGTAAAATTTTGAAAAGGTGTGAAGCGAAGACCAAGTCGCAGCCTTGCAAATCTGTTCAACAGAGGCTTCATTCTTAAAGGCCCAGGTGGAAGCCACAGCTCTAGTGGAATGAGCTGTAATTCTTTCAGGGGGCTGCTGTCCAGCAGTCTCATAGGCTAAACGTATTATGCTACGAAGCCAAAAGGAGAGAGAGGTTGCCGAAGCTTTTTGACCTCTCCTCTGTCCAGAGTAAACGACAAACAGGGAAGAAGTTTGACGAAAATCTTTAGTGGCCTGTTGTAAATAGAACTTCAGGGCACGGACTACGTCCAGATTATGCAAAAGTCGTTCCTTCTTTGAAGAAGGATTAGGACATAATGATGGAACAACAATCTCCTGATTGATATTCCTGCTAGAAACTACCTTAGGTAAAAACCCAGGTTTAGTAGGCAGAACTACCTTGTCTGAATGGAAAATCAGATAAGGAGAATCACAATGTAAGGCAGATAACTCAGAGACTCTTCGAGACGAAGAAATAGCCATCAAAAACAGAACTTTCAAAGATAAAAGCTTAATATCAATGGAATGAAGGGGTTCAAACGGAACCCCTTGAAGAACTTTAAGAACCAAGTTTAAGCTCCACGGCGGAGCAACAGTCTTAAACACGGGCTTAATCCTAGCCAAAGCCTGACAAAAAGCCTGGACGTCTGGAACTTCTGCCAGACGTTTGTGTAAAAGAATAGACAGAGCAGAAATCTGTCCCTTTAACGAACTAGCAGATAAGCCCTTTTCTAAAACCTCTTGTAGAAAGGATAATATCCTAGGAATCCTAACCTTACTCCATGAGTAACTCTTGGATTCGCACCAATATAAATATTTACGCCATATCTTATGGTAAATTTTTCTGGTAACAGGCTTCCGTGCCTGTATTAAGGTATCAATAACTGACTCCGAGAAGCCACGCTTTGATAGGATCAAGCGTTCAATCTCCATGCAGTCAGCCTCAGAGAAATTAGATTTGGATGGTTGAAAGGACCTTGAATTAGAAGGTCCTGCCTCAGAGGCAGAGACCATGGTGGACAGGACGACATGTCCACTAGGTCTGCATACCAGGTCCTGCGTGGCCACGCAGGCGCTATCAGAATCACCGATGCTCTCTCCTGTTTGATCTTGGCAACCAGTCGAGGCAGCAGCGGAAACGGTGGAAACACATAAGCCATGTTGAGAACCCAAGGGGCTGCTAGAGCATCTATCAGCCCCGCTCCCGGGTCCCTGGACCTGGATCCGTAACGAGGAAGCTTGGTGTTCTGGCGAGACGCCATGAGATCCAGTTCTGGTTTGCCCCAACGATGAACCAGCTGAACGAACACCTCCGGATGAAGTTCCCACTCCCCTGGATGAAAAGTCTGGCGACTTAGAAAGTCCGCCTCCCAGTTCTCCACGCCTGGGATGTAGATCGCTGACAGGTGGCAAGAATGAGACTCTGCCCAGCGAATTATCTTTGAAACTTCTAACATCGCTAGGGAACTCCTGGTTCCCCCTTGATGGTTGATGTAAGCCACAGTCGTGATGTTGTCCGACTGAAATCTGATGAACTTGAGGCCAAGCTAGAAGAGCATTGAATATTGCTCTTAACTCCAGAATATTTATTGGGAGGAGTCTCTCCTCCTGAGTCCACGATCCCTGAGCCTTCAGGGAGTTCCAGACTGCGCCCCAACCTAGAAGGCTGGCATCTGTTGTTACAATCGTCCAATCTGGCCTGCGAAAGGTCATACCCTTGGACAGATGGACCCGAGAAAGCCACCAGAGAAGAGAATCTCTGGTCTCTTGATCCAGATTTAGTAGAGGGGACAAATCTGAGTAATCCCCATTCCACTGACTTAGCATGCATAATTGCAGCGGTCTGAGATGCAGGCGCGCAAATGGTACTATGTCCATTGCCGCTACCATTAAGCCGATTACTTCCATGCACTGAGCTACTGACGGGCGTGGAATGGAATGAAGGACACGGCAAGCATTTAGACGTTTTGATAACCTGGACTCCGTCAGGTAAATTTTCATCTCTACAGAATCTATAAGAGTCCCTAGGAAGGAGACTCTTGTGAGTGGTAATAGAGAACTCTTTTCCACGTTCACCTTCCACCCATGCGACCTCAGAAATGCCAGAACTATCTCTGTATGAGACTTGGCAATTTGAAAACTTGACGCTTGTATCAGAATGTCGTCTAGATACGGAGCCACCGCTATGCCTCGCGGTCTTAGCACCGCCAGAAGTGAGGCCAGAACCTTTGTAAAAATTCTCGGGGCCGTAGCTAACCCGAAGGGAAGAGCTACAAACTGGTAATGCCTGTCTAGAAAGGCAAATCTTAGGTACCGATAATGATCTTTGTGAATCGGTATGTGAAGGTAGGCATCCTTTAAGTCCACTGTGGTCATATACTGACCCTCTTGGATCATGGGTAGGATGGTTCGAATAGTTTCCATTTTGAATGATGGAATTCTTAGGAATTTGTTTAAGATCTTTAAATCCAAGATTGGTCTGAAGGTTCCCTCTTTCTTGGGAACCACAAACAGATTTGAGTAAAATCCTTGCCCTTGTTCCGTCCGCGGAACTGGGTGGATCACCCCCATTACTAGGAGGTCTTGTACACAGCGTAGAAATGCCTCTTTCTTTATTTGGTTTGCTGATAACCTTGAAAGATGAAATCTCCCTTGTGGAGGAGAAGCTTTGAAGTCCAGAAGATATCCCTGAGATATGATCTCCAACGCCCAGGGATCCTGGACATCTCTTGCCCACGCCTGGGCGAAGAGAGAAAGTCTGCCCCCCACTAGATCCGTTTACAGATAGGGGGCCCTCTCTTCATGCTGTCTTAGGGGCAGTAGTAGGTTTTCTGGCCTGCTTGTCCTTGTTCCAGGACTGGTTAGTTTTCCAGGCCTGTCTGTAACGAGCAACAGTTCCTTCCTGTTTTGGAGCGGAGGAAGTTGATGCTGCTCCTGCCTTGAAGTTTCGAAAGGCACGAAAATTAGACTGTTTGGCCTTTGATTTGGTCCTGTCCTGAGGAAGAGTATGACCCTTACCTCCAGTAATGTCAGCGATAATTTCTTTCAAGCCGGGCCCGAATAAGGTCTGCCCCTTGAAAGGAATATTAAGCAATTTAGAAGTCACGTCAGCTGACCAGGATTTAAGCCATAGCGCTCTGCGCACCTGGATGGCGAATCCGGAGTTCTTAGCCGTTAGTTTAGTTAAATGTACAATGGCATCAGAAACAAATGCATTAGCTAGCTTACGTGCTTTAAGCTCGCTCTCTCTCTTCTAGAGACTCAAACCAGAATGCCGCAGCAGCAGTGACAGGCGCAATGCATGCAAGGGGCTGTACGATAAAACCTTGTTGAACAAACATTTTCTTAAGGTAACCTTCTAATTTTTTATCCATTGGATCCGAAAAAGCACAACTATCCTCCACCGGGATAGTGGTACGCTTAGCTAAAGTAGAAACTGCTCCCTCCACCTTAGGGACCGTCTGCCATAAGTCCCGTGTGGTGGCGTCTATTGGAAACATCTTTCTAAATATAGGAGGTGGGGAAAAGGGCACACCAGGTCTATCCCACTCCTTGCTAATAATTTCTGTAAGCCTTTTAGGTATAGGAAAAACGTCAGTACACACCTGCACCGCATAGTATCTATCCAGCCTACATAATTTGTCATTCAGAGTCGCTAAAACCTCCCCTAGCAATACACGGAGGTTCTCAAGCTTAAATTTAAAATTAGAGATCTCTGAATCCGGTTTCCCTGGATCAGATCCGTCACCCACAGAATGAAGCTCTCCGTCTTCATGTTCTGCAAACTGTGACGCAGTATCGGACATGGCTTTCACAGCACCAGCGCACTCTGTCCTTATCCCAGAGCTATCGCGCTTGCCTCTTAATTCTGGCAATTTAGATAATACTTCTGTCAGGATATTATTCATAATAGTAGCCATGTCTTGTAAAGTGATTTGTATGGGCGTCTCTGATGTACTTGGCGCCACAATATCACGCGCCTCCTGAGCGGGAGGCGAGGGTACTGACACGTGAGGAGAGTTAGTCGGCATAGTTGTCTGGTGATAATTCCTTTACAGATAAAGACTGACCTTTATTATTTAAAGTGAAATCAATACATTTAGTACACATATTTCTATGGGGCTCCACACTGGCCTTCAAACATAGTGAACAAACAGATTCATCTGTGTCAGACATGTTTAAACAGACTAGCAATGAGACTAGCAAGCTTGGAAAACACTTTAAAATAAATTTACAAGCAATATAGAAAACGCTATTGCGCCTTTAAGAAGCACAAAAAACTGTCACAGTTGAAATAACAATGAACCAAATCAGTTAAAGCAACCAAATTTTCACAGTAAATGTATTAAATTAGCAGAGCATTGCACCCACTAGCAAATGGATGATTAACCCCTTAATACCCAAAACGGATAATCAATAAAGCAAAAAACGTTTTTTAACACAGTCAAACACACTGTCACAGGTCTGCTGTGACCGATTACCTCCCTCAAAATGACTTTTGAAATCCCTTGAGCTCTCTAGAGACGTCCTGGGTCATGCAGGAAGAAGCAGGAAGACTGTGACTGAATTTTTACTGCGCAAAAAAGCGCTAAAATAGGCCCCTCCCACTCATTATTACAATAGTGGGGAGCCTCAGTTAACTGTTTCTATGCAGAAATATAAGTCAGCCATGTGGAAAATTCATGCCCCAATAAGTTTTATCACCAATGTACCTCACAAAAACGATTAAACATGCCAGCAAACGTTTTAAACATCCTTTTTTTTAAAGAGTATGTTTTTCTATTGATAAGCCTGATACCAGTCGCTTCTACTGCATTTAAGGCTCATTACATTACTTCAGTATTAGCAGCATTTTCTTAGTCAAATTCCATTCCTTAGAAAATTACTTTACTGCACATACATTAATCAGCCTGATACCAGTCGCTTTCACTGCATTTAAGGCTTTACTTACATTACTTCGGTATCAGCAGTATTTTCTTAGTCAATTCCATTCCTTAGAAAAATATTTTACTGCACATACCTTATTTGCAGGAGACCCCGCACGCTATTCCCTTTCTGAAGTTACCCTACTCCTCAGAATGTGCGAGAACAGCCAGTGGATCTTAGTTACTTCTGCTAAGATCATAGAAAACGCAGGCAGATTCTTCTTCCAAATACTGCCTGAGAAAAAAACAGCACACTCCGGTGCCATTTAAAAATAACAAACTTTTGATTGAAGAAATAATTAAGTATAAAACCCCACACTCCTCTCACGACCTCCATCTATGTTGAGGGTTGCAAGAGAATGACTGGATATGACATGTGAGGGGAGGAGCTATATAGCAGCTCTGCTTGGGTGATCCTCTTGCAACTTCCTGTTGGGAAGGGGAATATATCCCATAAGTAATGGATGACCCATGGACTGAATACACTTAACAAGAGAAAAGGCAGAATAGACCATATAAATACCAATCTAAAAGATGATACATTTATATAACAAAAAGATTTTCTATCTTTGGAACAAATGAACAGTTTTGAATAAAACCCCAAAACCCAGTTCCTAAAAATGGAACTGGAAGAAATACCCCAGAAGATTCCAGGTCTGAGCCGCACTTGAGCCCCAATGGGTGATCATCCGCGCTTCAACATTATCCCAAAATATATAGGACCGAAACACACTTAACGAAAGTGTTAGCCTTACTGGAATAGCTGGAATATCATAGAGAAAAACATAATTTATGTAAGAACTTACCTGATAAATTAATTTCTTTCATATTAGCAAGAGTCCATGAGCTAGTGACGTATGGGATATACATTCCTACCAGGAGGGGCAAAGTTTCCCAAACCTCAAAATGCCTATAAATACACCCCTCACCACACCCACAAATTAGTTTAACGAATAGCCAAGAAGTGGGGTGAAAAGAAAAAAGTGCGAAAGCATAAAAAATAAGGAATTGGAATAATTGCGCATTATACAAAAAAATCATAACCACCACAAAAAAAGGGGTGGGCCTCATGGACTCTTGCTAATATGAAAGAAATGAATTTATCAGGTAAGTTCTTACATAAATTATGTTTTCTTTCATGTAATTAGCAAGAGTCCATGAGCTAGTGACGTATGGGATAATGACTACCCAAGATGTGGATCTTTCCACGCAAGAGTCACTAGAGAGGGAGGGATAAAATAAAGACAGCCAATTCCTGCTGAAAATAATCCACACCCAAAATAAAGTTTAAATGAAAACATAAGCAGAAGATTCAGACTGAAACAGCTGCCTGAAGTACTTTTCTACCAAAAACTGCTTCAGAAGAAGAAAACACATCAAAATGGTAGAATTTAGTAAAAGTATGCAAAGAGGACCAAGTTGCTGCTTTGCAAATCTGATCAACCGAAGCTTCATTCCTAAACGCCCAGGAAGTAGAAACTGACCTAGTAGAATGAGCTGTAATCCTTTGAGGTGGAGTTTTACCCGACTCAACATAAGCATGATGAATTAAAGATTTCAACCAGGATGCCAAAGAAATGGCAGAGGCCTTCTGACCTTTCCTAGAACCGGAAAAGATAACAAATAGACTAGAAGTCTTTCGGAAAGTCTTAGTAGCTTCAACATAATATTTCAAAGCTCTAACCACATCCAAAGAATGCAATGATTTCTCCTTAGAATTCTTAGGATTAGGACATAATGAAGGAACCACAATCTCTCTACTAATGTTGTTGGAATTCCCAACCTTAGGTAAAAATTCAAAAGAAGTTCGCAACACCGCCTTATCCTGATGAAAAATCAAAAAATGAGACTCACAAGAAAGAGCAGATATTTCAGAAACTCTTCTGGCAGAAGAGATGGCCAAAAGAAACAAAACTTTCCAAGAAAGTAATTTAATACCCAATGAATGCATAGGTTCAAACGGAGGAGCTTGAAGAACCCCCAGAACCAAATTCAAACTCCAAGGAGGAGAAATAGACTTAATGACAGGTTTTATACGAACCAAAGCTTGTACAAAACAATGAATATCAGGAAGATTAGCAATCTTTCTGTGAAAAAGAGCAGAAAGAGCAGAGATTTGTCCTTTCAAGGAACTTGCAGACAAACCTTTATCCAAACCATCCTGAAGAAACTGTAAAATTCTTGGAATTCTAAAAGAATGCCAGGAAAAATGATTAAAAAAGACACCAAGAAATATAAGTCTTCCAGACTCTATAATATATCTCCCTAGATACAGATTTACGAGCCTGTAACATAGTATTAATCACAGAGTCAGAGAAACCTCTTTGACTAAGAATCAAGCGTTCAATCTCCATACCTTTAAATTTAAGGATTTGAGATCCTGATGGAAAAAAGGACCTTTCGACAGAAGGTCTGGTCTTAACGGAAGAGTCCACGGTTGGCAAGAGGCCATCCGGACAAGATCCGCATACCAAAACCTGTGAGGCCATGCTGGAGCTACCAGCAGAACAAACGAGCATTCCTTCAGAATTTTGGAGATCACTCTTGGAAGAAGAACTAAAGGCGGAAAGATATAGGCAGGATGATACTTCCAAGGAAGTGACAATGCATCCACTGCTTCCGCTTGAGGATCCCTGGATCTGGACAGATACCTGGGAAGTTTCTTGTTTAGATGAGAGGCCATCAGATCTATTTCTGAAAGCCCCCACATTTGAACAATCTGAAGAAATACCTCTGGGTGAAGAGACCATTTGCCCGGATGCAACGTTTGGCGACTGAGATAATCCGCTTCCCAATTGTCTATACCTGGGATATGAACTGCAGAAACTAGACAGGAGCTGGATTCCGCCCAAACCAGAATTCGAGATACTTCTTTCATAGCTAGAGGACTGTGAGTCCCTCCTTGATGATTGATGTATGCTACAGTTGTGACATTGTCTGTCTGAAAACAAATGAACGATTCTCTCTTCAGAAGAGGCCAAGACTGAAGAGCTCTGAAAATTGCACGGAGTTCCAAAATATTGATCGGTAATCTCACCTCCTGAGATTCCCAAACCCCTTGTGCCGTCAGAGACCCCCACACAGCTCCCCAACCTGTAAGACTTGCATCTGTTGAAATTACAGTCCAGGTCGGAAGAACAAAAGAAGCCCCCTGAATTAAACGATGGTGATCTGTCCACCACGTCAGAGAGTGTCGTACAATCGGTTTTAAAGATATTAATTGAGATATCTTTGTGTAATCCCTGCACCATTAGTTCAGCATACAGAGCTGAAGAGGTCGCATGTGAAAACGAGCAAAGGGGATCGCGTCCGATGCAGCAGTCATAAGACCTAGAATTTCCATGCATAAGGCTACCGAAGGGAATGATTGTGACTGAAGGTTTCGACAAGCTGATTTCAATTTTAGACGTCTCTTGTCTGTCAAAGATAGAGTCATGGACACTGAATGTATCTGGCAACCCAAAAAGGTTACCCTTGTCTGAGGAATCAATGAACTTTTTAGTAAATTGATCCTCCAACCATGATCTTGAAGAGACAACACAAGTCGATTCGTATGAGATTCTGCTAAATGTAAAGACTGAGCAAGTACCAAGATATCGTCCAAATAAGGAAATACCACAATACTCTGTTCTCTGATTACAGACAGAAGGGCACCGAGAACCTTTGTAAAAATTCTTGGAGCTGTTGCTAGACCAAACAGTAGAGCCACAAACTGGTAATGCTTGTCTAGGAAAGAGAATCTCAGAAACTGAAAGTGATCTGGATGAATCGGAATATGCAGATATGCATCCTGTAAATCTATTGTAGACATATAATGCCCTTGCTGAACAAAAGGCAGGATAGTCCTTACAGTTACCATTTTGAATGTTGGTATCCTTACATAACGATTCAATATCTTTAGATCCAGAACTGGTCTGAAGGAATTCTCCTTCTTTGGTACAATGAAAAGATTTGAATAAAACCCCAGCCCCCGTTCCAGAACTGGAACTGGCATAATTACTCCAGCCAACTCTAGATCTGAAACACATTTCAGAAATGCTTGAGCCTTCGCTGGATTTACTGGGACACGGGAAAGAAAAAATCTCTTTGCAGGAGGTCTTATTTTGAAGCCAATTCTGTACCCTTCTGAAACAATGTTCTGAATCCAACGATTGTGAACGGATCTGATCCAAATTTCTTTGAAAAAACGTAATCTGCCCCCTACCAGCTGAGCTGGAATGAGGGCCGCACCTTCATGTGGAATTAGAAGCTGGCTTTGATTTTCTAGAAGGCTTGGATTTATTCCAAACTGGAGATGGTTTCCAAACTGATACCGCTCCTGAGGATGAAGGATCAGGTTTCTGTTCCTTGTTGTGACGAAAGGAACGAAAACGATTATTAGACCTGAATTTACCTTTAGATTTTTTATCCTGTGGTAAAAAAGTTCCTTTCCCTCCAGTAACAGTTGAAATAATAGAATCCAACTGAGAACCAAATAATTTATTACCCTGGAAAGAAAGGGAAAGCAGAGTAGACTTAGAAGACATATCAGCATTCCAAGTTTTAAGCCATAAAGCTCTTCTAGCTAAAATAGCTAGAGACATATACCTGACATCAACCCTAATGATATCAAAGATGGCACCACAAATAAAATTATTAGCATGTTGAAGAAGAATAATAATGCTATGAGAATTATAATCTGTTACTTGTTGCGCTAAAGCTTCCAACCAAAAAGTTGAAGCTGCAGCAACATCCGCCAAAGATATAGCAGGTCTAAGAAGATTACCTGAACACAAATAGGCTTTTCTTAGAAAGGATTCAATTTTCCTATCTAAAGGATCCTTAAAGGAAGTACCATCTGCCGTAGGAATCGTAGTACGCTTAGCAAGAGTAGAGACAGCCCCATCAACCTTAGGGATTTTGTCTCAAAATTCTAATCTGTCAGATGGCACAGGATGTAATTGCTTAAAACGTTTAGAAGGAGTAAATGAATTACCCAAATTATTCCATTCCCTGGAAATTACTTCAGAAATAGCACTAGGAACAGGAAAAACTTCTGGAATAACTACAGGAGATTTAAAAACCTTATCTAAACGTTTAGATTTAGTATCAAGAGGACCAGAATCCTCTTCTTTAAGTAAAGAACAAATAAATTCCATTTTCTGAGACAGAATCCTCTGAACCAGAAGAACCATTATCAGAATGATGATGTTCATTTAAAAATTCATCTGAACAATGAGAAGTTTTAAAAGATTTTTTATGTTTACTAGAAGGAGGAATAACAGACAAAGCCTTCTTAATGGATTCAGAAACAAAATCTCTTATGTTATCAGGAACACTCTGAGTATTAGATGTTGACGGAACAGCAACAGGTAATGGAACTTTACTAAAGGAAATTTTATCTGCATTAACAAGTTTGTCATGACATTCAATACAAACAACAGCTGGAGGAACAGATACCAAAAGTTTACAGCAGATACACTTAGCTTTGGTAGCTCCAGCACCAGGCAGCGATTTTCCTGTATCTTCTGACTCAGTTGCAACGTGGGACATCTTGCAATATGTAATAGAAAAAAACAACATATAAAGCAAAATAGATCAAATTCCTTAAATGACAGTTTCAGGAATGGGAAAAAATGCCAGTGAACAAGCTTCTAGCAACCAGAAGCAATAAATAATGAGACTTAAATAATGTGGAGACAAAAGTGACGCCCATATTTTTTTAGCGCCAAATAAGACGCCCACATTATTTGGCGCCAAAAATGACGCCACATCCGGAACGCCGACACCTTTGACGCAAAAAAACGTCAAAAAATGACGCAACTTCCGGCGACACGTATGACGCCGGAAACAGAAAAAAAAATTTGCGCCAAAAAAGTCCGCGCCAAGAATGACGCAATAAAATTAAGCATTTTCAGCCCCCGCGAGCCTAACAGCCCACAGGGAAAAAGTCAAATTTTTAAGGTAAGAAAAAATGATTGATTCAAATGCATTATCTCAAATATGAAACTGACTGTCTGAAAATAAGGAATGTTGAACATCCTGAGTCAAGGCAAATAAAATGTTTGAATACATATATTTAGAACTTTATTAAAAAAGTGCCCAACCATAGCTTAGAGTGTCACAGAAAATAAGACTTACTTACCCCAGGACACTCATCTACATGTTGTAGAAAGCCAAACCAGTACTGAAACGAAAATCAGCAGAGGTAATGGTATATATATATATATATATAAGAGTATATCGTCGATCTGAAAAGGGAGGTAAGAGATGAATCTCTACGACCGATAACAGAGAACCTATGAAATAGACCCCGTAGAAGGAGATCATTGCATTCAAATAGGCAATACTCTCCTCACATCCCTCTGACATTCACTGCACGCTGAGAGGAAAACCGGGCTCCAACCTGCTGCGGAGCGCATATCAACGTAGAATCTAGCACAAACTTACTTCACCACCTCCATAGGAGGCAAAGTTTGTAAAACTAATTTGTGGGTGTGGTGAGGGGTGTATTTATAGGCATTTTGAGGTTTGGGAAACTTTGCCCCTCCTGGTAGGAATGTATATCCCATACGTCACTAGCTCATGGACTCTTGCTAATTACATGAAAGAAAAAGACTTATCACAGACTGTTTTACTCTGAACTTTATTCTGTATCCAAAATCAAAGAAATTTGCAAAACAACAAATTTCAAAAAAATCTTAACCTGCCCCTTACCAGCCAAGCTGGAATACGGCACATACATTGCAATTTTAGGGAGCTGATTTTGAACTAAAAGATTTCCAATTAAAAACATGTTACTTGGGAATTTGTTCCTTAATAAGAACAACCAAACTAATATAAGCTTAAAGTTTTAGTCTTGGAACTCAATCTTGAAGCCCAGAGTAACAGTTAAGAATTGAATCCAATTATAAACCAAATAATTGATTAAAAAAGAAATATGGATTTTTTTAGAAATCACTAAATTCTTCTAGCTAAAACCTCATTTGCAAAAATATTCAATAAAATGAAGACACAAATGAAATTATTAGCATGATAGCCCAGTTAAAGGACCAGTCAACACACTGGACTTGCATAATCAACAAATGCAAAACAACAAGACAAATGCAACAGCACCTAGTCTAGTAGATTTTGTCCTTAACAATGCTAAAATAAATCATAATCTGATACTTGATTTTAAAGTAAACAGAAAAAATGAAGTAATTGCAACATCATTCAAATAAATCACAGGTCCAAGAAAAGTACCTGGAAATAAATAATTTTCCTTAAATAAGATACAACCATCTAAAGGAAAATAAATACTATTTTGCTATAGAAACAATAGCATAGTTAGCAGGAGTAGAGATAGGCCCATTAAATTGGAGAACCTTCAAAATTGAATTTAACTGCCGGCAAAGAATATAGTTTAAAACCTTTGAAGAAGGAATAAAAGAAAATTCTCAGCCTATTCCATTCCCTAGTATGAGGAACTGAAAAAAAAACCTCTGAAGATACAGAAGAATAAATAAGCAGAAATAAAATGTTAGTTAGTCTTGAAAAATAACTAATTACCTTAATATCCAAAAAAAATCAACACCCTTTCAACAAAGAACAAATGTACTTTGATAAAAAAATAAAAAAGTAGATTTGTTAGTGTCAATATCTGAATGAGAAAAAACATCATCAGAGAAGGATAAATCATTATGTTGTTGGTCATTTGAAACTTCAATAATTAAAAAGAAGTTTGAAAAAGACCTAAAAATTTTATTAGAAGGCACGATGTCAGACAAAGCCTTTAAAATAGAATCAGAAAAATATTCTTATAAATCTTCTAAATAATTCTTATACATAAGATGTAAAAAGAATAGCAAATATATAAAGCATAAATACTAACTGATTCTGCATGTAAAAGTTTATCATGATAACTTATTAAAAACCATAGCTAAAGAAAAACAAACATTCATAACATTTAAAATAAATGAACTTAGCTTTGGTAGGACTGAACTCAGTCAACAGGAATCCCTTAGAACGTTTTTGAAACAGGAATAGTGAAATCTTGCAATATGTAATAGAAAAAAACAATATTTAAAGCAAAATTATCAAATTTCTTAAATGACAGTTTCAGGAATGGGAAAAGAATGCAAAATAATAAGCTTCTAAAAACCAGAAGCAATAAAAAAAAAAGAGGTTTAAATAATGTGAGGAAAAAATGGAACAAAAAATACGCCCACATTTTTTGGCGCCAAATATGACGCCAACATTATTGGCGCCAAGTATGACGCCACATCCTCTGACGCCGAAACAGACGCCCACATTTTTTGGCGGGAAAAAAAATGTCTGAATACACATGCCTCAACTACGGCGCCGGAAATGACAATTTTTTTGCGCCAAAAAAGTCAGCGCCAAGAATGACGCAATAAAAAGAAACATTTTCTGCCCCCGCGAGCCTAACAGCACGCAGGGAAAATGGTCAATTGAAAATTTTCAAGGTAATGATAAATAAATGAATTAAAATGCATTATCCCAAATAATGAAACTGACAGTCTGAATTATAAAGGAATACTGATTATCCTGAATCATGGCAAATATAAGTTTAAAGACATATATTTAGAACTTATAAAGTGCCCAACCATAGCGTAGAGTGTCACAAAAAATAAGACTTACTTACCCCAGGACACTCCTCTACATATAGCAGATAGCCAAACCAGTACTGAAACGAGAATCAGTAGAGGTAATGGTATATAAGAGTATATCGTCGATCTGAAAAGGGAGGTAGGAGAAGAAATCTCTACGACCGATAACAGAGAAGCTATGAAATAGATCCCCTAGAGGTAGACCATTGTATTCAAATAGGCAATACTCTCTTCACATCTCTCTGACATTCGCTGCACTCTGAGAGGAAAATCGGGCTTCAACCTGTTGCGAAGCGCATATCAACGAAGAATCTTAAGCACAAACTTACTTCACCACCTCCACGGAAGGCAAAGTTTGTAAAACTGAATTGTGGGTGTGGTGAGGGGTGTATTTATAGGCATTTTAAGGTTTGGGAAACTTTGCCCCTCCTGATAGGAATGTATATCCCATACGTCACTAGCTCATAGACTCTTGCTAATTAAATGAAAGAAATTTTGATTTTAAACAGTCCCACCACATATGTCTATATGTCCCTCTCTCCTCACAACCCCTATAGCAATTTCCATGGTATGTTGGGTTACAAAGTGCTGTCCTCTCAGGTGTAAGGTACCATCTAAAGCAGTGATTTGCAACCTTTTTTTTGCCGTGGCACACTTTTTTACATTAAAAAATCCTGTGGCACACCACCATCCCAAAATTTTACAAGCTCATATCTTGTAGCCTAATACAGCATATACATATACATATATATACATATATATATATATATGACATATTGACATTCATTCACAAACAATTGTAACGATTGTCTGTGAATGAATGTCAATGTCATGGTTGTAAATGATGCCTGATGAGCCTGTCATATACCTCCCAATATTTCAAAATTTGAAAGAGGGACACCTCGCACTGTTGTCAGTCTGCCGCGGCACACCTGAGGATCTCTCACGGCACACTAGTGTGCCACGGGACACTGGTTGAAAAACACTGATCTAAAGGATACTTAAAAACAATTTCCCCTCATGTCTGCACTTAATAATCCTTTACTAGAGTTTAGAAACATTTCATTCCACTCCCTTCTTTCTAATACCTTTCCCAAATCTCTTTCCCATTTCTCCACTAGAGCCTGGTTTCTCAACAGCCGGGCCGTGGCCCAGTACCGGGCCGTGATAGCCCTGCTGGTGGGCCCTGACCTGTCATACCCCCACTGCACACCAGGTGCAGACTGAGACCAATCAAGGCCCCAGTAACACTGTCTCACACTGACCAAAATGTATTAAATTGTATGCAAATGTACATGGTGGCCTTCCTGCCCTGCCCCCAACATGCCTCTCATCCTATAGAGCCAGGACCCCCAACATTAAGGGCCAGAGAAAGGGCACCCAACCTCCAGGGCCAGACCCCACACTCCATGGCCCTCACAGCGACAGACCCCTGCCAGGGTCTAAACCCACACTTATTTGCATAGTTACTGATAGGGCAACTGAAAACTCCAGCTTAAGGAATGCACCAAGATCCGTGGAGATACCATTTGTGGGCCCCCCCCTACTTGCTGGTCCCTCGGCCCAGGTCCTATTTGCCTGGATGATCAGCCCGCCCCTGCTGCTCACTATATATATATAAATATATATATATAGAGATAGATAGATATATGTATATATAAATATATATATAAATAAACTACTGGGCCCCGGACATGTCTAGCTAAAATTTACCGGGCCTTGAGGTCACTTTGGTTGAGAACCACTGCACTAGAGGACACTTGGACCCATATTTTGCTTCCTGTATCAACAGATATATTTGAGAGATTACCCGCTTTCCCCTATGTGAGGACCCACATAGTCTTTCCAGTGTTGTAAGTGGCTGGACAGGCCTGTTTACCGTATATATACACATAGCTGATGAAATCTGTAAATATAAAAACCAGTGCAATTTATATGGTTGAATTTTATCCTGGACCTGAGTGAAAGTGAGTAACCGTGTCGAGTTCAAAAAGTCTGCTACCCTATACAAACCCTTATTTTCCCATTTCCCCAACTATCTTTCTAAGATCCTGGGGTAACAAGAGCTTAACAGGGAAAAGTAATGATTGAGGCGTGCACAACTTCAGTTTTTGGGTTATCCTACTCCACAGACGAACCATCTCCAACGAGTCTGGAGATCTGTATTGTGATGACTTTGTGAGCACTTTCTGGTCCCATAGCATATCAGCAGGACTGTCACAGCCCGCTAATTCTGCCTCTATCTTTGGCCAAATGATACCATCTAGATTTTTCCCCAAAATGGTAGCCTGAGCTAACCTGGAAGCCTGGTAATACTCCAACAGGTTTGGAACCCCCACTCCACCAATCTGCCTATGCTGCTTCAATATTTGCGAGGCTATTCTTGCCCTTCTATCCCATCTAAAAAAGTTTATCAGCTCTCCTTGCATAGCCTCTAGTTCTGACTTGGGAATCCCTATCGGCAATGCCCGAAAGAGGTACAACAGTCTGGGCAAAACATTCATTGTAATAGTTGTTAGCCTCCCGTACCATAAAAACTTGTTCTTTCTCCATTTGGCTAAATCATTCCTAATATTTTTATAGATAGGGATGTAATTTAACTTATATAGGTCCGAAAATTTGTTATTTTGTTTAATCCCTAGTTACATTATATAGCTTTTCACCCATGCATATTTAAAATTTGTTTCTATAATCTTCTTGGTATGGGGTGGAAGGCATATTGGGAGGGCTTCGCACTTGTCCAAATTAATTTTGTACCCAGATATCTCTGAAAACTCCCTAAGAATGTCATATAGATTAGGTAGAGAAATCAGGAGCTTGGTCAGTGTAAGCAATACATTGTCTGCAAACAGCGTTAACTTGTGTTCTGACTGTGTTAATTGGATGCCTGATACATTCCTTGACTGCCTAATAAAAGCTGCCAGTGGTTCTATACAAATCTCAAACAGCAACGGCGAGAGCGGACACCCCGATGGGTCCCATTTAAAACATCTGTGTGTCTCGACAGGTATTCTGCCGCTCCCACCACCGCCATCGGCTGGGAATATATCATTCTAAGTGTTAAATCCCATAGCATTCAACACATGAAACATGAAATTCCAGTCCACCCTGTCTAACACTTTTTCAGCGTCAAGGGACAGAAGTAGAGCTGGTCTTCCAGTTGTTTCATCATATCCACCTTTTATCGGTCAGAGCACTGATTAGTTTTAAGCTTTTACGTATTTACAATTGATTTTATACTTGTTCTGATAATTTAGCCAGTACCTAGTACTCATTTATTATTGACACCAGTGTCATATAGTGTTATTAGCTATTTTATGAATTATACTCGCACTTTGTATTAAATAAATATAGAACGTATTTTATGCTTTTACCCAAGTTCTGTGTATTACTATAACCATATACCCACATCGTATTGGTGTACAATCTCAATTCACTTTTATGCATTTGCGATAGAATTATTGGTTTACTTATTTGGTAATCACACAATATTTACTAGGTGTATACACACCTTAATTATACTGGGAATCAGCATCAATTTTGCCCCATCTATAGATTTTTGTTTTATTTGCTCATTGACTGTTTTTGGGAAAGAACGTTAGTTTTAGGTGTGCAGTATTTCCATCTACCTAGGAATTATATTTAACATTGTTTTCACTGTTTTTTAGGAATGTATATCCCATCAGTAACAAACTCGTGGACTCTTGCCACCATGAAATTAATTTATCAGGTAAGTTCTTACATAAATTATGTTTTATCAATTAACTGATACTGTGATTAAGTCTACTAAAAAAGCAAGAAGTCAAATTATAACTAACTCAAACAGTTAAATGATAATCTATTTTTTACTTTACCAAGTATCCTAGAGTTTTTCATTAACATACCAACTTCCACTGGCCGGGTGCGCTGATACGCAGGAGCAACCTTTTCTACATCTTCAAAAGATGCTGCTGTCTGGGGTGGGGTAGAGGGGAAAAAGGACAAAATGAAATATCTGTTACTTGGATCGGGAACATTAAACAGTCTCTGCCTTGTCTCTCTCTGACACCTCTGATTTCCCTACTCATACTTCCCAGCACTGAGACATTATACAGATCTGATAAGACATTTCATGTATAAATAATGCAAGTTGTTCTGTTACCTTGTCCATGCGATCTTTCTGCACACCATACTTTCCACCAAATCCCTTAGAGTGATCTAAAAAGAGATACGATGAGACTATGATACACTTTCTAATAAGCAGGTGCTTTCCTTTTTCTTTTTAAATTGATTTATTTTTACTTACGGACAAATATTCTTCATACTCAAATAAAATACACTAAATATTTCTAACTTGTCCACTTGGGAAAGAAAAAACTAAATTTATGCTTACCTGATAAATTTCTTTCTTTCTTAACACGGTGAGTCCACGGATCATCATCAATTACTGTTGGGAATATCACTCCTGGCCAGCAGGAGGAGGTAAAGAGCACCACAGCAAAGCTGTTAAATCTCTCTCCCCTACCCACAATCCCCCAGTCATTCGACCAAAGGGAAAGGAGAGAAAGGAAGTAACACAAGGTGCAGAGGTGCCTGAGGTTTATATAAAAAGAAACTGTCTGAATACAGGGCGGGCCGTAGACTCTTTGTGTCAAGAAATAAAGAAATTTATGAGGTAAGCATAAATTTAGTTTTCTTTCTAATGACACAGTGAGTCCACAGATCATCATCAATTACTGTTGGGAACCAATACCCAAGCCAGAGGACACAGATGATAAGGCAGGGACAAGACAGGAACCTAAACAGAAGGCACTACTGCTTGAAGAACCTCTCCCAAAAGAAGCCTCAGTATCGAATTTATAGAATTTGGAAAAAGTGTGCAAAGATGACCAAGTTGCAGCCTTGCAAATCTGTTCCACAGAAGATTCATTTTTGAAGGCCCAGGAAGAAGAAACAGTCCTTGTGGAATGAGCTGTGATTTTCCCAGGAGGTTGCTGTCCAGCAGCGAATAAGGCTCTTCAGCCAAAGGGAAAGTGAAGTAGCCGTAGATTTCTGATCCTTGCGTTTCCCAGAAAAGCAAACAAAAAATGCAGAAGACTGACGAAAGTCCTTAGTTGCCTGCAAATAAAGGTTTTAGCGCTCGCACAACATCCAGATTATGTAACAAGCGTTATTTGTGAGAAGGAATAGGATACAAAGAAGGTACAATGATTTCCTGATTAATATTCTTGACTAAAACAACCTTGGGCAGGAAACCAAACTTAGTACGCAGAACCACCTTATCAGAGTGAAATATAAGATAAGGGGAATCACAATGTAAAGCAGAGAGTTCAGAAACTCTCCGAGCAGAGGAAATAGCAACAAGAAACAAAAAACTTTCCAAGATAACATCTTAATATCTAAAGAATGTGTAGGCTCAAACGCCTGTTGTAAAACTTTAAGAACAAGGTTAAGACTCCATGGAGAAGTAACAGGTTTAAATACAGGTTGAATTCTAACCAAGACCTGACAAAACGATTGCACAAACAGGTATGCTAGACTGAAGTTCCAAGGAACTGCCAGAGCATTGATCAGAAGTGCCTGCGGATCTCGACCTCGAGCCTAATCTCGGACGTTTGGCATTCCGACGAGAAGCTATGAGATCCAACTCCAGCTGCCCCCACTTGAGGGTCAAGCTGGAAAACACATCTGAATGAAGTTCCCACTCTCCGGGATGAAAAGTCTGTCTGCTCAGAAAATCTGCTTCCCAATAGTCCACTCTTGGGATGTAGATCGCAGAAAGAAAGCAGTTGAGGGTCTCCGCCCACTGAATAATTCGGGCCACCTCTGTCATGGACAAGGAACTCCGAGTTCCCCCCTGGTGGTCGACATAACCTGGTGTAGGCCACCAAGGTTATGTTGTCCGACTGGAATCTGATAAACCGGGCTAAGGCTAACTGAGGCCAGGCCAGAAGAGCATTTTAAGATTGCTCTCAGCTCCAAGATGTTTATGGGCAGGACTGACTCCTCCTGGGTCCATAAGACCTGAGCCTTCAACGAGCCCCATACTCCTCCCCAACCTAGAAGGCTGGTCACAATCATCCAGGAGGGTCTGCGGAAAGCAAGTACCCTGGGAGAGATGATCCTGAGAAAGCCACCACGGAAGAGAGTCCATTGACGCCTGATCTAGATCTACAAGCAGAGACAGGTCCGTATAGTCCCTGTTCCATTGTCTAAGCATGCATAACTGCAGAGGTCTGAGATGGAACCGAGCAAACGGAATGATGTCCATGGAAGCCACCATCAGATCGATTACCTCCATACATTGAGCCACTGACGGCCGTGGAGAGGACCGAAAGGCAAAACAAGAGTCGAAAATCTTTTTTCTGATCTCCGTCAGAAAAATCTTCATTAACAGGGAGTCTATTATGGTCCCCAAAAATACGACCCTTGTAGCTGGAACCAGAGAACATTTTTCCTGATTCATCTTCCATCCGTGAGATCGAAGGAAAGACAACAAGATCTCTGTATGAGATTCTGCTTGTTGAAAAGATGGCGCCTGAACCAGAATGTCGACCAGATAAGGGGTCACTACAATGCCCCGAGATCGAAGTACAGCTAAAAGAGCCCCCAGAACCTTTGGAAAAAATTCTGGGAGATGTGGCAAGGCCATGAACTGGAAATGATTGTCCAAAAAGGCGAATCTCAGAAACTTGTGATAGTCCCTGTGAATGGGAACATGAAGGTATGCATCCTTAAGGTCTATGGTTGTCATGAACTGAACCTCTTGTACCAAGGGAAGAATGGAGCGTATAGTCTCCATCTTGAAGGATGGCACTCTGAGAAACTTGTTTAAACATTTTAGATCTAGGATTGATCGAAAAGTTCCCTCCTTTTTGGGAACTACGAACAGATTCGAAAAAAATCCCAGACCCCTTTCCTGAAAGGGAACTGGAACTATTACTCCCAGGGCAGCAAGGTCCTTGACACAATGTAAGAACGCCTCTCATTATCTGGTCTACAGATAATCTGGAGAGGAGAAACCTGCCTCAGGGAGGAAAGGATTTGAAGTCTATTTTGTATCCCTGGGAACCAAAGTCCACCGCCCAGGGATCCAGTACATCTCTTATCCAAGCCTGGGAAAAAAGAGAGAGTCTGCCCCTACAAGATCTGCTCCCGGATCGGGGGCCAACCCTTCATGCTGACTTGGAATCAGCTGAAGGCTTTTTAGATTGCTTTCCCTTATTCCAGGACTGGTTGGGCTTCCAGGAAGGCTTGGCTTGATCTTGCTTGGTTTAAAGTTACAAAAGAAACGAAAATTACTCAGACATTCCCTCTGCTTATTCTTTTTATCTTGAAGAAGAACCCTTTCTCTCTCCATTGATATCTGAGATCATTTCCGCCAAACCAGGTCCAAACAAGGTCTTACCCTTGTAAGGAATAGCCATGAGCTTACATTTAGATGAAACATCCGCAGACCAGGACTTGCTCCTAGTTTAATAACCTGTAAGGAAGCATCTGTAATGAAGGGGCTAACTTGAGAGCCTTAATCCTGTCCTGGATCTCATCAAAAGGGGTATCCGTCTGAAGAGATTCAGACAACGCATCAAACCAGTAAGCCGCAGCGCTGGCAACAGTGGCGATACACACCGCAGGTTGCCATTGTAGACCTTGGTGGACATACATCTTTTTTAGTAAAGCCTCCAATTTTTTATCCATTGGATCTTTAAAATAACAACTATCCTCTATGGGAATAGTAGTCCTCTTGGCTAAAGTGGAGATTGCTCCTTCAACCTTAGGAACAGTCTGCCACGACTCCTTAATAGAATCCGCTATAGGAAACATCTTCTTAAAAATTGGAGATGGAGAAAAGGGAATACCAGGTCTTTCCCATTCTCAAACAATCTCCGCAGCACGGTCAGGAACCGGAAAAACCTCCACCGCGAATGGAACATCAAAGTATTTGTTCAATTTACTAGACTTTTTAGGATTGAGTACGATAGTTTTGTCGGAGTCGTCCAAAATAGCCAAAACCTCCTAAGTAATAAGAGAAGGTGTTCTAGCTTAAATCTGAAGGATACCACTACAGCACCAGAAGAAGGAATTACACCGAGTCTGAGATTTCCCCCTCAGATGCTACCGACATGTCTTCTTCCTCAGGCTTATGGGAAGGGACACTCTGGATAGCCAGAGAAACCTTACTAACTGTTTCCTTAAATTTCCTTTTACGCCTTCCCTGCAACATGGGGAAAGCTGACAAGGCCTCAGATACCGAAAAGGGAAGCAATGTCTTGTAGAGAAAATCCTACAGGATTGCAAGAGGAAACACAGGGCACTGTATGTGGAGACTGAAAAAGTTGGGACGCTTGAGGAGAAAGCTGCGGCATATCTGCAACAGGAGACACCTGAACAGCAATTGCCTGGGATAATGGTGGCTCATGGTCAAATATTTTATCTCTATAACTTAAAGTTCTATCAATGCATGAGGAACAAAAAGGAACTGGGGGTTCCACTTGAGCATCAAAACATAACTGGCAAGCAGCAACTTCGGCTTTGGATAATAGTTTGAAAAGCCTCTTGATACAGCATTTGCCTGGGATAATGGTGGCTCATGGTAAAATATTTTATTTTATCTCTATAACTTAAAGATCTCTCAATGCATGAAGAACAAAAAGGAACTGGGATTTCCACCTGAACATCAAAACATAACTGACAAGCAGCAACTTCGCCTGGGATAATGGTTTGAAAAGCCACTTGATCTATCTCATGTAATAAATAAGGATAAAGTATAAAAATTATTTATTTGAAAATAAAAAAGAAATATGTACTGTGTCTTTAAATAAAAATGTGTGTTAGTGCAACAAACCAAATAGAGCTCAGGCTACCTATACACCTCAGTAGATTTACTGAGGTGCCTACCTGTCCTGCAGCTCATAGTGACTTCCCTCACAGAAGAAACAATCCCCTTTTCAAATACAGATCAGTTACAAAGCCCTAACTGCCAAAAAAAACGGCTTACAACAGTAATCGCCATGATCAAAAGTTAAAGTATAAAACCTACTATAACACACTGAGCCACCATAAATCATCTCACAGTCTCAATGCCCAAACTGCCTAAAAGAAACCCCAAACATGAAAGTTTAATAAAGTCCTATATTAAATAAGACCGCTTTTAGCTGTAATAAGTGCCAGCAATCTCCTTGCAAAAGAAAAAGAAAATTTATGCTTACCTGATAAATGTATTTCTTTTTTGACACGATGAGTCCACGGATCATCTTAATTACCAATGGGATATTCAACTCCTGGTCAGCAGGAGACGGCAAAGAGCACCACACCAAAGCTGTTAAATATCACGTCCCTTCATTCCCAACCCAGTCATTCGACTGAAGTCAAGGAGAGAAAGGAAGTAACAAGGTGCAGAGGTGTCTAAAGTTTATAAACCCAACAACCTGTCTTTTACAAAAAACAGGGCGGGCCGTGGAGTCATTGTGTTAAAAAAGAAATACATTTATCAGGTAAGCATACATTTTCTTTTCTTTTTAATTACACGATGAGTCCACAGATCATCTTAATTACTAATGGGAATCAATACCCAAGCTAGAGTACACAGTTGATACGGGAGGGACAAGACAGGGTACCTAAACGGAAGGCACCACTGCTTGAAGAACCTTTCTCCCAAAAGCAGCCTCAGCCTAGGCAAGTGTGTCAAATTTGTAGAATTTTGAAAAAGTGTGAAGAGAGGACCAAATCGCAGCCTTGCAAATCTGTTCCACAGAAGCTTCATTTTTTAATGTCCATGAGGAAGCAACAGCCCTCGTGGAATGAGCCAAAACTCTCTCTGGAGGCTGCTGTACAGCAGTCTCATATGCAAAACGTATGATACTCTTCAGCCAAAAAGAAAGAGAAGTAGCCGTAGCTTTCTGTCCCTTACATTTCCCTGAGAAAACTACAAACAAAGCAGAAGACTGACGAAAATCCTTAGTCGCCTGCAGATAAAACTTTAAAGCACGAACCACGTTCAAATTGTGCAGAAGCCGTTCTGAGAAGTAGGATTAGGACACAAAGAAGGAACAACAATCTCCTGATTAGTGTTCCGATCAGAAACTACTTTAGGAAGAAATCCTAATTTAGTACGTAGAACTACCTTGTCAGAATGAAAAATAAGGTAAGGGGACTCATACTGCAATGCCGAAAGCTCTGACACTCTGCGAGCAGAAGAAATAGCAACAAGAAATAAAACTTTCCAAGATAACAACTTAATATCTAAGGAATGCATAGGCTCAAACGAAGCCCTTTGAAGAACTTTAAGAACTAAATTCAGACTCCATGGAGGAGTAACTGGTTTGAACACAGGTCTGATCCTGGCCAAGGTCTGACAAAATGGTTGTACATCTGGAACCTCTGCCAGACGTTTGTGTAACAAAATAGATAAGGCAGAGATTTGACCCTTTAGGGAACTTGTCGATAATCCTTTCTCCAAACCCTCTTGGAGAAAAGACAAAATTCTTGGAATCCTAATTCTACTCCATGAGAAACCCTTGGATTCACACCAGTAGAGATATTTAAGCCATATCTTATGGTAAATCTTTCTAGTTACAGGCTTACGAGCCTGAATCATGGTCTCTATGACCGAGTCAGAAAAACCCTGCTTGGATAAAATTAAGCGTTCAATCTCCAAGCAGTCAGCTTCAGAGAAACTAGATTTGGGTGAAGGAAGGGCCCCTGTATTAGAAGGTCCTTCCTCAACAGAAGTCTCTAAGGTGGCAGAGATGCCATGTCCACCAGATCTGCATACCAAATCCTGTGAGGCCAAGCCGGTGCTATGAGGATCACCGATGCTCTCTCCTGCTTGATTCGAGCAACCCGAGGAAGAAGAGCAAACAAAGGAAATAGGTATGCTAGACTGAAGGTCCAAGGGACCTCCAGAGCATTTATCAGCTCTGCCTGGGGGTCCCTGGACCTCGACCCGTATCTTGGGAGCTTGGCATTCTGTCGGGATGCCATGAGATGCAATTCCGGCTGACCCCACTTGAGAATCAGGTTGGAGAACACTTCAGGATGGAGTTCCCACTCTGAAAGGTCTGCCTGCTCAGGAAATCCACCTCCCAGTTGTCCACCCCTGGGATGTGGATCGCCGACAGACAGCAAGAGTGGGCTTCCGCCCACTGGATTATTTTGGTTACCTTGGTCATCGCTAAGGAACTCCTCGTTCCTCCCTGATGATTGATGTAAGCCACTGAAGTTATGTTGTCCGACTGGAACCTGATAAACCGGACCGAGGCTAACTGTGGTCAGGCCAGAAGAGCATTGAATATCCCTCTCAGTTCCAGAATGTTTATAGGAAGAACAGACTCTGACTGAGTCCAAACTCCCTGAGCCTTTAGGGAGCCCCAGACTGCTCCCCACCCTAAAAGGCTGGTGTCTGTTGTCACAATAATCCAAGATGGTCTGCGAAAGCAGGTTCCCTGGGAGAGATGATCCCGAGACAACCACCATTGAAGAGAATCCCTTGTCTCCTGCTCCAGTAGTATTTGAGGAGACAAATCCGCATAATCTCTGTTCCATTGCCTGAGCATGCTTAAAGGGACATAATACTCATATGCTAAATCACTTGAAACTGATGCAGTATAACTGTAAAAAGCTGACAGGAAAATATCACCTGAGCATCTCTATGTAAAAAAGGAAGATATTTTACCTCACAATCTCCTCAGCTCAGCAGAGTAAGTTCTGTGTAAAAAGTTATACTCAGCTGCTCCCAGCTGCAGGTAAACAAATTTAAAAAAATGAAGAAATGAACAGCAGCCAATCAGCATCAGCAGTGCTGAGGTCATGAACTCTTACTGTGATCTCATGAGATTTGACTTAACTCTCATGAGATTTCATAGTAAGCTTCCTTTACCTGATTGGTGAAATAATATGAGAGTGCACGATGCTAGTCCCTTCAGATGTCCCAGGACAAACACACTAAAATGCTGCTTAGAAATCCTTTACAATGGGAGGTGGCTACTGAGGAACTTTTGAGGTAAAATATCTTTCTTTTTTACATAGAGATGTTCAGGTGATATTTTCTAATCAGCTTTTTACAGCTATGCTGCATCACTTTCAAGTGTTTAAACATTTGGGTATTATGGCCCTTTAACTGCAGAGGTCTGAGGTGGAACCGAGCAAACGGGATGATGTCCATTGCCGCCACCATCAGCCCGATTACCTCCATACACTGAGCCACTGACGGCCGAGGACTGGACTGAAGGACTAGACAAGTATCGATAATCTTTGATTTCCTGACTTCTGTCAGAAAAATCTTCATAGACAGGGAATCTATTATGGTTCCCAAGAAAGTTACCCTTGTATTTGGGACTAAGGAACTCTTTTCCAAATTTACCTTCCACCCGTAAGATCGCAGAAAGGATAACACCATGCCCGTGTGGGATCTTGCTTGTTGAAAGGATGGCGCCTGGACTAGGATGTTGTCCAGATAGGGCGCCACTGCAATGCCCCGTGACCGAAGCACAGCCAACAGCGATCCCAGAACCTTTATGAAAATTCTAGGAGCTGTGGCAAGAACGAAAGGAAGAGCCACGAACTGGAAGTGTTTGTCCAAGAAGGCAAACCCTAGGAACCTGTGATGATCCCTGGAATAGGAACATGCAGGTACGCGTCTTTTAAATCCACTGTTGTCATAAATTGACCCTCCTGGATCAAGGAAAGAATGGAACGCATAGCTTCCATCTTGAAGGACGGTACCCTGAGAAATTTGTTAGACTCTTGAGATCTAAAATTGTAATGAAGCTTCCTTCTTTTTTGGAAACCACAAACAGATTGGAATAAAATTTCAGACCCTGTTCCTGTATGGGAACAGGGGCTATCACTCCTATGTTGGAGAGGTCTCTTACATACCAGAACACCTCTCCTACTTATCAGGTCTACCAGAACACTTCTCCTACTTATCAGGTCTACAGCTAATCTTGAGAACTTCTGAACTTACCCTCCTGCTCGTAGGAAGAATAGAAAAAAGGAATCGCCAAAGACTAGTCTTAGATGATGCATTCACAAATCAAGATCTTAACCATTAAGATTTTTGAGTCGATATGGTAAGCCTAAAATCTTAGCTTCCCACATAATACGTGATGGGAAGTCACTAAAAGAAATAAATTCCTATTTTGGATTTCCTCGAGGGGAGTGTCTGCCCGAATAGAACCAGACAGCGCATAAACCATTATGCTGTCGCATAAGGCAGCCATATCAAACCTAGGTTGCCATCCTGAGCTACCCCACTATATTCATGGGCTCCTAAAGGGAACAACTATTCTCTACAGAAATAGAATGTCTTCCGGCCAGCGTGGAAATTATTCCACCTTGCGCACCATCTTTCGAGACTCCTAGAGGAATCCGCTAAGGGAAACCTCTCCTTTCAAAATAGGAAATTGAGTAAAAAGGAAACCCATTCTCTCTCCTTCCTTAGTAATGAACACAGCATCTCGATCTGGTACAGCATAAGATAACAACGACCATGATGTAGTTCCAGAGAAACTAAAAAAAGTAAGAGACTGAGGTGGTCTAGATTAAACCTGAAAGATACTACTTCAGTATCAGCAGGAGGAATTATACTGTCAGAATCTGAGAATTTATTCTCAGATGCTATCGAAGTATCCTCAAGCTTTTGGGAAAGGACCTCTGAAATAGCAACAACTGACAGAAACAACGCTCACTGAGTGTTTAGTTTTCCTCTTGCACTCTCCCTGCAGCATGTGATAGGCCGACAACGCATCCTGGACCGCCTAGTACGAGAGGGAAGCAATGTCTTGCAAGGTAACTTCAGGAGGAGTTGTGGAGGAAGCGCAGGACACTGGTTGAAAGGACGCTAAGATTTTTGGGACACTTGAGGAGAAGACTGCAGAATATGTTAAACATTGTCAGTATGCAATGTTTTTTTTTTTTTTTTTAAATAAAAACAGTATTCCACCTTATTGCCCAGGTTGTCAAAACTGGCAATTCACAGGCGCTGTAAAATCCTCTCAATACATGAACAGAAAAGAAAGTGATGGATCCCTAAGCACTAAGCTGTTTAGGAAGGAAACATCCACTAACAGCCTGCTAAATTGGGATAGCTATCATCCAAAAAGCCAAAAGATGGGCATCCCCTTTGGACAGTACCTTAGGGCTAGACGTAATTGCAGTACTTTGGAGGCTTTTGAAACAGAAGCAAAAAGAACTCAGACTTAGATTTAAAGCAAGAGGCTACCCTAGCCGGTGTTTAAAGAGGGCTTACCAGAGAGCGAAGGCATTAGATAGACCGCAACTAATACAGGAAAATACTAATGTCAATGAACCAATCACCATGAATCCAATCAGAATGATAGGGACTTTTGACGAAAAGAACAGTAAAATTAGACATTTTTCAGAAGCACTGGCATGTGCTAAAGGAAGATCCTGACGTGTTAGAAGTGATCACAGAAAAACCTACCATTACAAATAGAAGATCTCAGAATCTTAAAGATATCCTAACGAACAGTCACTTTACTCAATCTAAGCAGAGAACTTGGCTGCAAGAAACAAGAGGCTTTTATAAATGTGGCCATTGCAAAGCTTGTAAGAATATGTCCCCTCTAAAAACATTTGAACACCCCAAAACAGGAAAACGCTACCCTATACATGATTTCATGAATTGTAGAACAAAGGGAGTGATATATGTAGCCATGTGCAAATGTCCCCTAATTTATGTAGGCGAAACAATAAGGGAACTACGTACACGAGTATTGGAACATATGGGGGACATAAAATGGGACCGGAATGTACCAGTGGCGAAACACATGAATACGGTACATAAGGATAGCAAATATCAAGTTTACTTCTTTGCTATTGAGCAAATAAAATTGAAAGGTAGGAGAGGGAATGTTAACAAAATGCTTTTGCAAAAAGAATGCAGATGGATACATGAGCTACAATCTGCATCACCAAAAGGTCTAAATGAGGCTATCTCATATAAAAGCTTTCTGTAGGCGGAGCTAGCCAGCAACAGGAGAAGTCGCAGGTCTGTGTAGCTCTGCACATAAAACTCCTAAAAGTAGTTATAAAGCTGATAAATTCAGGCAAAATTTCCTAAATTCCAACCCCTGAGCTCTAGCAGAGGTGTTCAACCCTTTTTCAACAACAACTGAAAGGTTTTAAGCAAGATCGTTGGGGACCGGATCACCAGCACCGGAAGAAAAGCAGGAAAGACCGCGGCTGCGGCCCATCCGGAACCTCGATATAGACCCAGAAATCGAAGGGAAAAGATAATAGTAAGGGGGAAAATACCAGCAGCTAACTTAACCTTGCAAACCCTCTGGAAACATTTGCCGGAAGATTGCGGGAGAGACCCGCCACCTTTGCTGCAGAAGTTACACGCTGCCGAAAATCTCAAAACCCCTTAACCTGGCTTCACTGTGCCTCTCCGGAGGGTCGGGGCCCCGCTCCGGAGGGACACAACAGACTCTAAGATACAAGGTGAAGTGATACCATCAACACTCACATTGGCCCAGAAGATTCAGATCACGGAGGCCTACCATTCAGCAACAGATGCGGACGCACATGCGACCTCCCACAATCTAAAAGCCACAAACGCAATTGCAGCACCCGATAAGGTCACTACTCCACGGAGAGGTTCTATCACAAGTAAGTCAATCAATACTTGAAAGTAATCAGGGGAGGCGTTGGCGCGAATCTCCGCCATACTGTTTTTGCGCAATTTGCAAGCATACTAAGCTAGGCCCAACTGAGGGACTCAGGACAGTAAGCTATTAACAGACCCCGCTACATTGAGAGGGGTAAGCACAGCAATCAGTCCCCCAGACTGGGATTATCCTAGCTAATATTCAGAGAACAAAACAGGGTAATAACCACTGACACACGGAAAACAGAGTGTTCCTCAGTAAATCACACCAATGTGAGTGCTAGTTCCAACACTCCTAAAAAGTCTCCTTATAGGACTCCAACAAAACCAAATCCTCTACCTAGGCTATCACTAATGATACTGGTGACCTGGGAATTTCTGAAGGGGATTAACAGGAGCCTGCAAGTCATTCGACAAGTGAGACTTCACACTACCACCATACTCCTCCTCATATAAGCTAAATGTGAAAGTGATGTGAAAAGAGGCAGCTAAGAGGCCTGAACATCGAACACGACTGCCTATTGAGTATGGGGTAACAACAGCTATGAACAAAAATTCCTAATTAGCACTTAGAGATCCTGAGAATAAACTAGCACAAGGGCTATATAAAACAGCTGCATTACAAGGAAGACCCCATAAAAGATTCATCTCACCACCCACTGAAAACCTCAAGATGAAAAATAAATCACAAACAGTAAAAGAGTGCCTGTCAAGATCTCAATCAAAGCATAAAGGACTTGATAAAAGTATTCCTAACCCTATAACTAGCCCACAAGCACAGAGCTCAGAAATACATGAGGAAGCCGGAATAGAAGAACCAAACAAAGAACTTCTACAGCAGATTAAATCTCTATTTCAAGAAGAATTCAAGACAGCTCTATCAGAAATAAAACAAGATCTCAGGGAAATAGGGGAGAGAACTGCTGAATTAGAGGAAAAACTTGACAATGTGACTGAGGAAATCCCTATTTTAAGAGACTCTATCCAAGATAATTCGACATATATCAGCAGGCTTGAAGAGCAGATAGAGGATCTAGAAAATAGATCAAGACGATCTAACTTAAGAATCCGGAACCTACCAGAGACTTACAAAAATTTAGAAGAAACCATTACTGAGTTGTTCACACAACTAGTCCCAGATATTGATCCATCTACACTCCTCATGGACAGGGTACACAGAGCCCTTACAAGACCCCAACAAAATGCAAATAGGGACATAATCCTGAAAATGCACTATTACCACGTCAAAGAAAGAATCTTGAAAGCAGCCAGAGAAAAAAAATGCATAGAATTTGAAGGACACAACATTCAAATATTCACAGATCTTGCTCCCATCACACTCCGAAAAAGAAGGGAAATGAAACCAATTACTGCAGCCCTAGTGAAGGAACATATAAAATATAGGTGGAATTTCCCTTTCAAACTAGTTTTCTCATACCAGAACGGAAGCTACAGCTGCAATACCCTCGAGGAGGGAAGAGTACTGCTTCAACGTCTTCAAATCCAAGCTGACATACCAACAACTCCTACTGGACCTTCACCACCAAGAAAATCTTTTCAGAAAGAATGGATACCAGTAGGAAGAAGTGGCAAAGCAAAAAAACAAAGAATTGCTCCCAAACAGGACACTGGTGAAGCTGATTCGGATGAGACTGAGAGCACTTTGTCCTGAGAGCTAAGTAGAATATAATTCATTGAGTGTAACAAGACTAACTTACTTTAAACAGAAACTGTTTCTTTAGGTTGGGCCTTGCCCAACATGGACTGTCATGTTATCTTTTCTTTGTTATACAGGTTTGGTATTGTTATGTTCATTTTCTTCCTTATTTAACTAAACTTGAGCTCTATTACCTATGAGCCACATTTGTTATACAACCCTCACCCTTGAAAGGTATGACTCCCGTATTAACATCTTAACTACCTCAGCCAACTTAAGGCGCACTAAAGCTTATTATCTGGTAGGCTGCATGAGATATAACTAACCTCCCAGAGGGTTCTTTACATTGTACTCCCCATATTCCCCTTCAAGAGGGATTAATGACGTTTATTCCAATTATATGTTTTCTCAGGATCTCCCCCCCCCATCCCCACCCTCCCCCACCCACCCCTGCACCCCCCCCAAAACCTCACTCCCTCAACCCCCCCCCCCACCCCCCGATATACTTAACTCCATACTCAAGGATAAGCTAAAATTGAGTTTAGGTTTCAAAGTTGCCTGAATGTTATTGTTTTTTCAACTCACTTACACAATGTTATTTCCAATGTTGATTTTCAAAATACTATTGTTATATCTTTGGTCATTTTTTTATTGGTTACTCCATGCTACATATAAGGAGATTTATACGTCATCTACAACAAAAGCATTAGATACCGTCAAGAAACCTGCTAGACTAGATTTACCTATTAACTCTTATAACGGTTTGATATGTTTTTCTGTAGCGAGAACTGAGACTGGCCTGGTCTGCGGGGCCCCCCCTCAAATGGAAGAAGCCCTGACACAACCCCAAAAGATGCACAGGTACCACATCATGAAAATTCCCCCTAAACAGTCCCCATGTCTATAAAAATAATTTTGCATAATGTTAGGGGATTAAACTCAGATATCAAAAGGAAAAAAGCAATCTTAGAATATAAAGCCATGAATGCTAAAATAGTAATGCTTCAGGAAACACACTTCACGTCTATGTTTACCCCCAAATATTGGGACAAAGTATACCCGACACAATTCCATGTCATTGGCCCAAAAAAGAAATGCGGAGTTTCAGTGCTAATCCATTCATCCTTAAACTTCCATGAGGAATCCATAATAAGAGATAGAGAGGGCAGATACATCATAATACAGGGTTCTATTCACAACACCCCAGTACTGCTAGTGAATGTATATGCTCCAAATGAGTTACAATCTAATTTTATCACCAAACTCAGCAAACATTTAACACTATGGAAAAAATATAAAACCATAATAGGAGGAGACTTCAACCTCACCATGAATGATAAAATTGACAGATCCTCACAAGCCTCCGCACATACCAACTCTTCCACAAAATCAAATAGAATTTTGCTAGATTTCACTTCAGACCATAACCTGACTGATAGTTGGCGAGCAATGAATCAAGGGGTACATGACTACACATATTACTCTCCAATGCATGCATCACATTCAAGAATAGACTACATATTCGTGAGCCAAATTCTGGTCCCCCTAATAATCAATACAACCATTACTAATTGTTCTTGGTCAGACCACTCCATAGTGGAGACAACGATGGCAGGACTAGTTAACCCACAAAGAACAAAATCTTGGACACTCAATGCATCACTACTTAAAGAAGGCCCAACTTTAGAATTGATTAAACAACAAATGGCTGAATTCATAGAAATTAACAATAACTCAACTAACAATCCAGCACTAGAATGGGGGGCATTGAAAGCCTACACACGAGGCCTACTCATATCCGAATCTAGTAAGCAAAAAAAACAGAGAGAGGCTAAACTACTAAGCTTAAAATTAGAGACTAATCGACTTAGGTCACAATTAGGAAACAATCCTTCACGATCACTAACTACCCAGCTTAAAAACAAAAACGCGGAATTAGATTCACTCTTAAACTCAGAGGCCATCAGATCAATCAGAGTAGTCGACACGCAATACTATATTTACGGAAACAAGCCAGACCGGATGCTAGCAAATAAATTGAAAGAGATTGTCAGGGCCACAACCGTCCCACAAATACAATGCCCAGATAATAAAATCACTAATGACCCACAAGATATTGCTAACTTATTTGCCGATTACTACAATAAACTGTATAATATTCCTAACTCACATAAAGGCAAAAACAAAACACCAGACTTAATATCGTTTCTTGGAGATAGTAAATTACCAACACTAACAGAGGAAGAATTAGACTCCTTAAATCGCCCCATAACACAAGAAGAAATAAAACTTAGTATCAAAAATCTTAAAGGATCCAAAGCCCCAGGCCCTGACGGCTATCCTGGCATCTTCTACAAAACACTACAGCCACTACTAGTACCACAACTAGTTAAAGTATTCAACGCTTTGATGCAGGGTAAGGAAATACCAAGAGAAATGCTGATGGCCAGAATTTCAGTGATCCCAAAACCAGGCAAGAACAAACAACACTGCCAAAATTATAGGCCCATCTCCCTGATTAATCAGGATATCAAACTATTTACCAAAATTCTAGCAAATCGCCTAAATCCACTTCTTCTTAAATTAATTCACCCAGATCAAGTGGGATTTATCTCCCAAAGAGAAGCCCCAGATAACACGAGGAAAATTATAGATCTTATTAACGTGGCCACTGTGGGACGGGTGCCTTCTCTGTTTCTGTCTTTGGATGCAGAGAAGGCATTCGATAGAGTTGACTGGGGTTTTATGTTTGCAGTACTTGAAAGAGTAGGCATCAAAGGGGAGTTTTATGATGCTATCAAATCTCTGTATTCATTCCCGACAGCTTTTGTTAAATTATCTGGCTACCAATCTTCACCAATACATATTAACAACGGCACCAGACAAGGTTGCCCGTTGTCCCCACTTTTATTTGCTTTAAGCATTGAACCACTGGCCATCAAAATCAGAGAAAGTAGGGACATTTCAGGAATTGAGGTGGGACACTCTGAACACAAGATCTCCCTATTCGCGGATGACGTAATATTGACATTAACAAAACCACTACTATCCCTTCCTCTAGTATATAAATTCATCCAACAATTCGGAACTTTATCGGGCTATAAAATTAACGGAGATAAATGCGAAGCCCTGGGAGTTGGAATTCCAGCCCACACCAAAAAATTAATAGAGCTAAACTTTTCCTTTGGATGGCCCAAGAAGTCTATTAAATATTTAGGAATCCATCTTACCAACAATATACATTCTCTATACAATATAAATTATCTCCCCATGTTTAAGAAAATCAGAGCCCTTTTAACCAAGTGGATGAAACTTAAAATCTCCCTTTATGGTAGAATTATCTCAGTCAAGATGTCTCTATTACCCAAATTACTATACTTATTTCGCTCCTTACCCATCACCCTTCCTCATTCTGACTTACATAAGCTTCAAAAAGACATCTTACGATTTGTGTGGCAGGGGAAACGAGCCAGAATCAACAAAACACTTATGTGTTCCCCCAAAAAGATAGGAGGAGTGGGTCTCCCAAATCTAATTCCATACTATTACTCAGCCCGCATTGCCCAAACTTTACACTGGTTCAAAACTAAAAACAATTCACAGTGGCTAAACATTGAATCGGCCGTTATGAACACTACACCACTCTCACACCTATTATGGACCCCAGATACCCCCACCACTCATAAGAAAAGCGAATTCATTGCAATTCAACACACTTTACACATCTGGAAGATATTGAACTCTAAATTCCCATTACTAAATAAAAGATCAACGATCACACCATTGATAACCCAAACTTCCTCATTCGATAGAACTGTACAACAGAAATGGCATAACAAAGGGCTTTACAGGATTGCAGACGTATATAAAGAGGGTAAAATTATTTCCTTTACACAATATCAGGCCCTAGACACAGAAGATAGGAACATCTGGTACCATTACCTCCAACTTAAGCTCTGTAACCACCACACTAGAAAAGCTCTGTCTGGCTGATTATCATATAAGAGGTGGAATCTCAACCCTTTACACCTTATTTAACAACCCCCCTTCTGATATCAAACCCCCCTTAATGTTTAAATGGGAAAATGACACTGGGAGGACTTGGTCAATTGAGACTTGGAGAGAAAATCTCAGTGATGGCTTATCTTTCACACAAAACGCAACCCTCAAAGAAAATTTTATTAAAGTAGCCTTCAGATGGTACCTATTCCCGACTAGATCAGGGGGAAAAGAGGACCCATTGACCAAGTTCTGCTATAGAGGATGTGGGGAGCTTGGGACATACCCACATATGTGGTGGGAATGTAGATACGTTAAAGAGATATGGGATCAAGCCTCAAATTTCTTGAGCAAGATCTTCGAAAAAACAATAAAGCTAACCATGGAACAAGCGCTGCTCCACTTCCCGATCCCGGGACTCTCTAGACACAATAACAAACTAGGAAGATGGGTTTGTACAATAGTTAGACTAAGTATAGCCCAATTTTGGAAGGGACTCCCCCCGAGCTTCGAACTGATAAAAAAAAAGATGATATACCATTTTGATAAAGCAAGTGCCTCAGCAGAATACCTAAATGATAAAAAAACATTCCTGTTACAATGGGAACCTTTCATACATTATCACGAAGCTACCAGGAGGAGAGGGGGGGCGGACGCGGACTAGGCCAGACGAAATATTGTTTGTAACATCTACATTGAATGCTTAGAACGAACTGTATTAACTCCGAATCTGTATAACATTACATGTATTTTTGGAGTATTCACTCTATTATTGGAATGACCTTTGACTATTGGAATATTTGATTATTGATTTATTGTATTTGTAAAATCCTTAAATAAAATCTTTTCAACATAAAAGCTTTCTGTAAGATATGTTGGTTAACATTAACTAATCAATTCTTTGAACTTTATGTTTTTGTTTAATACACAGTATGAATAATATAATCTAATTTACATTAAGTGTAAGCAAAATATGTGGCTGATGAATAAGTGGTCACAACATCAGGCTCTCCGTCTGACAATAAAGCCATAATATATATTTATTTTTTTTGAGAATGTGTCAATTTTGACTAGTTTTGGTATCTTGCATTTTCCCAAATTTTAGATCTTTAGTACTTCAAAGTCGCCTTTTCGACGTGATTGGAAAAAGTGCCATCCTTAATATTAGATGGACAATGCTTGCTACAATATGTTATGCATTTGTTATATGCAAGAAAAACATCAAATAAGATGAATATCATGAGTTAGCATTATGTTCCTCGCTCTCTAGTGACATTTCAATGATCCTCTTATCGATGGTGATGCTTGCTACACTGGCAGGTAGAGAGAAAAAATACGTACAGAAAATAATACCCTTGCATAAATAAACAATATGACCTCCCACATTAAAGATTATCGTGTAAAATCTAGTACAATGATTGTCAACCTGTATAAGATTTATAATAACTGTACTGTTTACGGATATTCGTATACATATGATTTTCCCTACAACATTTTAAATATATGTGGCAATGCCTAGTTTAACAACAGTAGGTTTGCGATATGATTGTAATAGCCATTTTCTTGCCGGCAAACACTTCCGCAAACAACTCCATTGCTATGGCAACGTCCAGTTATAAAAGACGGACTGAATGGCTGGGCCAGCCCCTATGCCCTGACGAAGTCACGTATTAGTGACGAAACGCGTCGGTGGGCGTGGCCTGATGCGAGCGTGAGGTCCTTGAATCCATGATTAATAACGCTGTTTAAGATCGAATACTTTGTAGCAATAATAACTGGCAATAATAACTGACACTTTGTAGCGGTAATTGTACCATTGGAAAGCCGCAACTGAGCGTAATAATACGATACAGTCTGTTGTCAGCATTTAGCTACCACCTAAAATTTGATAACGCTACACCGAATAGAAAGATAATTATTTATACCCTTATATTATACGTAGACTTTGAACGAATGTACTAACTATATGGTTGTCTAAACCTACAATCTCAGTAAGAGATTATACACTGAGAATGAGCTTAGTAACATTTTTGAATGTGGATGTCTGGGTATAGAATATAGTGTATGCTATAACACAACAATAAGTGATTTTACATTGTGTGTTATCATTAATACTGAGGTTTGTATGCAAGTGCTTAAACAGTATATCAGCAAGATATATTTCTTTATTTTGATGTGCATGGTGTGCTATTAAGATATAGGGCTACAAGCTAGCAATCGACTGACTGGGTTCAATCCCAGCAGTACGCAGGTAGGAGGACGCCTTTGAGCGCATAGACCTGTATGCATTGAATGAATTTGCTGCACCCTATATTGCATGCCATATACTGATCACTGTGGGTATCCTCACGCCCCGTCTGACCACACATGCCCATTTCTATGCCTTGTTTTTAAATTTCTATTTGGATCAATTCATTTATGCATTATAGAGTAATGGAAGACACATACCCATTTCTCTAATGATCCAATTTGATATTGTTCGTCTATTTATACATGTTAAATAAAGTGTTTACTCTTTTTTACTCTACAATATTAACATAGTGTTTAATTCAGCACTAGGCTTTAATGTCTTAAATCCTTTATCCCTCCTAATATATCCTTATTGTAGAAGCAATTCAGAAATCCAGCACTTCAATCCTTGGTAGGGTGCATACTGCAGTAGGATTACTGCAAAAATCCTCAAAGTAATATAAAACAAAAGTAGCAGACGCACCACAAAGTCCTTATGCAGAGGTTCTCTTTATTGTCACAAACTGGGAGCCAGGAAAGCAGAACAACGTTTCGGGCTACAAACCCTTATTCATGTTCATGAACATGAATAAGGGTTTGTAGCCCGAAACGTTGTTCTGCTTTCCTGGCTCCCAGTTTGTGACAATAAAGAGAACCTCTGCATAAGGACTTTGTGGTGCGTCTGCTACTTTTGTTTTATAATATATCCTTATTGCCCAGGTTGTCAACACTGGCAATTCACAGGCGCTGTAAAATCCTCTCAATACATGATGAACAGAACGTTTTGTTCGTCAAATTATAAGAAACATCTTTATTCACATTCTTGATGCAATAAAATTGATATCCTGACAAGAGTTACTGTGACTTTAAATATTAGAGTAACGCTATTTAAATGTAATGGGACCTCATGGACCAACTGTATTTACAATCTTGTAAGCTAAAAAAAAAAAAAAATGGGTGATACTGCGTCTTTAAATGAAGTAAATTATTTTAACATTCAATCATGCTTTAACTCATAAGTGAAATCCCCAGTTCTCAGCTAAGCCCTGCTGAGGTGAGAAACGATCAACTGATGGAAGAGAACAATAACCATCCAGACTCTTTAAAGATAACCCATAAACCCGGAACGTGAGGTCTCTCTGCTGCGTGACAAAACGCAGCAGAGGAGGCCCACCATCTCCGTTACCTCGCGCTTAGGGCTAAGAACAAAAAATATGCGCAGAGACGCGCAGCATAGCTCCGCCCATCGTGGGAGCAACAAGGAAAATCTCCCGGACGGCTAAAACTCTCTCAGAAATAGAGCCGTCGGGAGAAGTAACAGCATGGCGGTTTCAATTATTAGACCTCCAGTGGCTAGTTAATGCACAATGAGACGTTAGAAGAATAAATTATGAGTAAACACAACAAGGCTAGCTGCGCAATAAGAATACAGCTAGTAATACAGAAAAGCCGTAGGGAGCAGAGCATTGTCAGTCAATCATAACAAGGCTAACTGCGCAGCAAAACTAAACCTCCCGGTCGGCTGTTGAGAATTATGTCAAACAAGTTCCCATTGCTCTAAAGCCACCAAAGCTCTACTGAAGAGACTGATATGGACTACGGCTACACCCTAGGACAAAGCAGCACAATCTTGCACTACTTTAAAAATAATAAACTCTTGATTGAAATATCTAATCTAACACCTCACTTTACCACTTCCTATCACTAACGTAGGCAAAGAGAATGACTGGGGTGGGAGGGAAGAAAGGAGCCATTTGTCAGCTCTGCTGTGGTGCTCTTTGCCGCCTCCTGCTGACCAGGAGGCGAATATCCCATTAGTAATTAAGATGGTCCGTGGACTCATGTCATAAAAAAGGAAATTACTCTGTCGTCCTTTTTGTTTGTTTCTCTTATCTTGAGGGAGAAGATGACCCTTACCTCCCGTGATATCAGAGATGATTTCCGACAGGCCAGGTCCAAACAAGGTCTTCCCATTGTAAGGAATAGCCAGAAGCTTAGACTTAGAGGAGACATCTGCAGACCAAGGTTTTAACCATAAGGCTCTGCGAGCTAGAATAGAGAAACCCGAAATCTTAGCCCCTAGCTTGATAACTTGAAGGGAAGCGTCCGTAATAAAGGCATTAGCTAGTTTAAGTGCCTTTATCCTATCTTGGATCTCATTCAAAGAAGTTTCTGTCCTGATAGCCTCAGACAGTGCATCAAACCAATACGCCGCCGCACTAGTGACGGTAGCAATGCACACAGCTGGCTGCCATTGCAGGCCCTGGTGTACATACTTCTTTTTGAGTAAACCCTCTAACTTTTTTACCATAGGATCTTTGAAGGCACAACTATCCTCTATGGGAATAGTAGTTCTCTTAGCTAAGGTGGAAACAACCCCTTCCACCCTGGGCACTGTCTGCCAAGCCTCCTTGATAGAGTCGGCTATGGGAAACATCTTCTTAAAAATAGGAGATGGGGAAAAGGGGGATGCCCGGTCTCTCCCATTCCTTAGCAATTATCTCAGAAGCTTGGTCAGGGACCGGAAACACATCTGTCGAGGAAGGAACCTCAAAATATTTGTTCAGCTTACTAGACTTCTATGGAACAACCACTACTGTGAAGTCACTGTTGTCCAAAGTAGCTAAAACCTCCCTAAGTAACAGACGTAGGTATTCTAGCTTAAACCTAAAAGATACAACCTCAGTATCAGCAATCGGAATTACACTTTCCGAATCTGAAATTTCACCTTCAGATGCTACAGCGGTATCCTCCTCTTCGGGTTTCTGGGAGGGAACTTCCGAAATCGCAACAACTGCATCAGAAACCTCGCTTACTGAATGTCTAATTTTCCTCTTACGCTTTCCCTGCAACATTGGAAAAGCAGACAACGCATCAGAAATTGTAGAAGACATGAGAGATGTGATGTCCCTTAGAGTAACTCCGGCGGGAGCCAGAGAGGAAGCGCAGGGCACGGCTTGTGAGGGCGGTAAAATTTTGAACGCTTGGGGAGAAAGCTGCGGCATATATTGAACCTCATCATTAGACTCCTGGACAACATCCGCTTTAGAAAAAGTTGGCTCCGAAAAATTATTTTCCCTATAATTTAAAGTCCTCTCAATACATGAGGGACAGAAAGGCATTGGTGGTTCCACATTGGCCTCAAAACACAAGGAGCAAGTAACATCTTGCAAGGCCCCTTGGTCCATACTTGTTCACAATTGATCAAATATGCAATAAAACTTTTTAACCTTGTTTAAAAAATTTAAAATGAAAATACGTTACTGTCTCTTTAAATTTAAAACGTTAACTTTTTTTACTGAATATCGTTCCAATTAGCAATTTACAAATTGAGTACAAAAAAAGCACCTCTGCATCGCAGCTACCCTGCTGAGGTGCTCCTACCTGACAGACAATCCGAAAATCCTTTCAGTTATCGATGCACCTTCTATCCGTAAGGCTTCAGAAGAGCAATCTCAACTCCGGTGCTAGAAACGCATGCTCTGTACGCTTCTAGTCACGAACTGACAACTAAAGTGGCGCGCAATTCAGAATGATCCGCCCATCGTGGGCATTACCATGATAGCCTCGTTCGTCATTGTAAAAAGAAAATGTTTAACCACCAGAGCCATGATAAAAGCATTTCTCCAGCCCCAGTGCCTGCGTGCTCACTTCTTTCTGAGTCCCCCCAGAAAAAATAAAGTAGCACTTACCTCTACTTCTGCTTGACAGCAAGGCAGCCCACAGGCTTGAGAGGTCCTCTCCCTCACATCGACCTGTGGAGGAAAACATGCTGAGTAATCTTTACCTCAGACTAAAGAATATAGGGCAGCAAGAAATACATGGGAAGCGCAGTGAGAATTATGTCCCACAAGTTCCCATTGCTCTAAAGCCACCAAAGCTCTACTGAAGAGACTGATATGGACTACGGCTACACCTTAGGACAAAGCAGCACAATCTTGTACCACTTTAAAAATAATAAACTCTTGATTGAAGAATCATAACTAACACTTCACTTTACCACTTCCTATCACTAATGTAGGCAAAGAGAATGACTGGGTTGGGAGTGAAGGGAGGTGATATTTAAAAGCTTTGCTGTGGTGCTCTTTGCTGCCTCCTGCTGACCAGGAGGTGAATATCTCATTAGTAATTAAGATGATCCGTGGACTCATCGTGTCATTAAAAAGAAATTAAAAAATGGCACTTACCTAAAAGTGCTGTCCGGCAGCAGGACAGCTCACCTGGTTTGAGAGGGTGTAGCACCTCATCACATGGACCTGTGAAGAGAGAAAAACTGAGTAAACCTACTCAGGTTTTCTAGTTAGGGCAGCAGATTCTGGAGAAAACGCAGTGAGGATTGTACCTCAGAAGTTCTCAAGATTACTCTGCTAAAAAAAAAAAAAATCTTGATTGAAGAAAACTTCTCATCAGACACCTAAACTTCACCTCCTACTTGCACTACAGGCTAAGAGAATGACTGGGTGATTGTGGGTAGGGGAGTGATATTTAACAGCTTTGCTGTGGTGCTCTTTGCCTCCTCCTGCTGGCCAGGAGTGATATTCCCAACAGTAATTGATGATGATCCGCGGACTCACAATGTCATTAGAAAGAAAGTTATCAAAGTCAAAAGAACATCAGAATTTTACCCTTGCTTCATAAAACGCCTGTTCCACCCTCAATATCTAATGTTTAACATATATCCAAGGTGAGAAAATACTGAAGATGGAAAAGATCTTATCAAATCAGATCAGGAAGTTTGCAAAGCTTTAATGTGATGTTAACTCTTTATGTTTTAAATGTGGTAAAACATATTTATGATGCTTAACTGCTCAGCAAAACTAAATCTACATAAAGGAAACTGGGTGGGAATATAAGCCTAACAAAAATATTAAGAAAACAACAAAAAAAATAGCAGATAGAACATTGTGAAAGTGAACTCTCTTTGCTCTTCAATATGCAGCTAAAAAAACTAGAGGGGCAGACATAACTTAAACGTATAGCTAAGTAAATACGTCTGGAAATAGGAGAGAGATTCAAAGCCACAAAATCTTCTAAGACCACAATGAAGAAGAAGAAAAAAAACAATGAAGACTTTGGATACATTTAGCTAAATTCAACTAATTTTTTAGGTTAAAATAAACTGTACATTCCTTGAATCTAAATTGCAAAGTTATTGAATGCACAGTAGAAGAACTCCATTAGGGGCATATAGTGTGTTCAAAATCTATATAAGACCTAAAAAAAAGGGACAAACATCTTGAGGACGAGTTGTATTTTTGTTTGTGCTAAGAATAAGAGCATATAGCTGACATTAGAGAGAACTAAGGGTTAATACTGTCCCAACAATCCCAATGAAAATCTGTGATTTGTGATATAGTGACAACAGACCCCTTAGACTGAATACATTTTATAAGCATAGTATTCAAGGGTGCTGCCATGTTGAAACCTACCTTTCATTATATTCCAGTACTGATGTGATTGCACATGCGCAGCAGATATCTGCAGTGTAAGTTCCAAAATAGCAGCACCCATAATTAGAGGGAGGTGCATAATGTCCTTTTAAAGTTTTAATCTTCATAGCATTTGCAAAGAATAACTCAAATCATTTTATATGCCTTAAAGGGACTGTCTACAATAGAATTTTTATTGTTTTATAAGATAGATAAACCCTTTATTACTCATTCCCTAGTTTTACATAACCAACACTGTTCTATAAATATACTTTTTACCTCAGTGATCACCTAGTATCTAAGCATCTTCTGACTGCCCCCTGATCACATGACTTTTTATTTATTATCTATTGACTTGCATTTAGTGCTGTTTTGTGCTAAATCTTAAATAACTCCTCGGGCATGAGCGTAATGTTATCTATATGGCCCACATGAACTAGCACTCTTCTGTTGTGAAAAGCAAATAAAAAGCATGTGATAAGAGGCTGTCTATAGTGGCTTAGAAACAGGCAGAAATTTAGAGGTTTAAATGTTATAAAGTACATTAATATATCTATGTTATTTATGCAAAGCTGGGGAATGCGAGTAAAGGCGTTATCAATCTTTTTAAACAATAAAAATATTAGTGTAGTGTAGACTGTCCCTTTAACTGTAAAATAATCATTGTCTTGAAACAAAGTAGAAATTACTCTGAGTAACCTATTATTGTGTATATTAAGGGATCAGCAAGCAATAATTAGAGACATGCAAGTGCTATAATGTGTTGGAGCAATTTATTATTGCATCATTGCTTGTATAGAACTATGCTTTTAACTCCTGCATAGGCAGAGCAGCATTACACTACAAGGACTTTGCTGAACACATATAGAAAACCAATAGCAAGAGGTTTATATGTGAATAGCCCCTCCCCCCAACACCAGCTAGCTCCCAGCAGTGCAGTGCTGCTCCTGGGCCTACATAGGTATGCTGGTCTACAAAAAATACTAAGAGAATTGAAATTCTCTTAAAAATGGCATGCTCTGTCTGAACCATGAACATTTAATTATGGCTTTCATGTCCCTTTAAGTGCTAGAACTTTAAAACTGAAGTAACAAATACTTGTGATCAAATGGTGACTCATTCTGAAGACCATGGTCTTTGAAACAAAGACGAGGCTATTAGTATGTTCTCACTTTTGTGTGTGGCAATTTGAGGTACCATTGAGTAATAATCTCCAAGAGAGCAAGCGAGTACTACAAAGGATCACATCATGCCACAATTTAAATCTCCTTGTGAAAAGGCTATTCTCTTGGATAAATGATCTAACGGCTTATAAGGTCTGCTCCCCAGTTTTCCACCTCTGAAATACAGAAGGCAGGAGTGACAGTTTTCCAATTGAAAGCAAATTCCAGTTACTATGTTGTTGATGGGAAAAATAAGTCACTGAAAAGGGCCCATTGCTATGAGCTTGGGGGTTAATCAGAACTACACCTCAGCAAGGCATCCTGGCATTTAGAGATGATAGTTCTGACAGTCTATATTAAACTACACAGCTGTCAATTCTCAAAAATAAATAAATGCATCGCTTTTCTGGTAAAAAAAAATTCTGGGGATTTAATTCAAATGAGCAAAACGAATTAAGTACATAGGTATCATAAGAAATCTAGTGGGTAGCCAAGAGTAAAGGCCACACTAACTAGGGTGCCTCTGGATTCGTCACCTTGCTGAGCTCTGCTCCCTCCCTACCTACCTGATGCTGTCTTAGTTTAAACAAGCAAATGCCCTAGAATCTGTAGAGATGCTGTATAAGTTCATCAATTCTCTTAAGGACAATCATTTGAAGAAAGTTAAATAGAAAACAACTTTCTACAAATTAGCCATGATTTTCCCAAACAATACAGAAAAATACACATTTAGTAATAGTGCAGATAAATGCTTTACTGTAAGATCTTTAAAAATACATTTTGCAATATGGACTTTTTAATGTAGAGAATAGTAACAGGAGGGATAAGAGGCATTCCTAAATACATTCTACCTAACGAGCTAAAGATATATTGCCTGTAATGTTTAATTGTATAGTCTGAATCTGACACTCACAAGGGTCAAATTGCTGTGATCCACAGAATCCTAAAACCTAATTACCTTCCTAGTGAATTTCTAAATTGTGTAATTTTGAAATTATATTGTATTTTTTTTTTTTTTAAATACTGCAAGAAGTTGAATACAAAAGTCCTACCTAATATTAAATTTTAGACTTAAAAATCGTGTTTAAGCTTTCTTGTCTGTTTCAAAAACAATTGAGGGTAATAGTCAAAATTAAACTTTCATGATTCAGATAGGGCATGTAATTTAAACAACTTTCCGATTTACTTTTATCAAATTTGCTTTGCTCTCTGGGTATTCTTTGTGGAAAGCTAAACCTATGTAACCTCATATGCTAATTTATAAGTCGTTTAAGGCCACCTCTTATCTAAATGAATTTGACAGTGTTCATAGCTAGAGGGCGTTAGTTCATGTGTGCCATATAGAAAAAATTGTGCTCACGACTGTGGAGTTACTTATGAGAGGGCACTGATTGGCTAAAATGCAAGTCTGTCAAAAAAACTGAAATAAGGGGGCAGTCTGCAGAGGCTTAGATACAAGGTAATTACAGAAGTGCATTAATATAACAGTGTTGGTCTATCTTTTTAAACAATAAAAATTCTGGAGTAGACCGTCCTTTTAAAGAACCCAAAGAAAGAGTATAACAGAAGAAAACTTGATATTTTTTTGTAAATTGTACTCTCAACCTGATGTTCCTTTAAGATTAATTAATAGATGTGACTTTTTATTGCAGACATTTAGATGATAATATTGTAACATTTTATTAGTTAATACTTAGTTTTGGTTTTCATATATAGAATACATTTGAAAGTTCTTAATATTCCTTTGTTAAAACTATTAAGCTGTAAACATACAATAATTCCCCATTTCCGTAGTATATTTGAGAAGTTATTTCCTTGGATCCCCTTCTAAAGACCTATGGTGTGATAAAGAGGTAGTGAAATATGAAATAAAATGTGCAATCCTGCTCTAGGCATAGATTATTCCTTTTTTAGATTAATATTTTTTTCTAAAATAATCTATATCACAGCTGTGGAGAAGCAGGAAATAATTAAACAAAATCTTAATGTTTTATTTTCTACAATAAATTATATACAAAAACTTAAATTATGCTTGTCTGATAATTTTCTTTTCTTCAGATGGAAAGAGTCCACAGCAGCATTCATTACTTTTGGGAATTCAGAACCTGGCCACCAGGAGGAGGCAAAGACACCCCAGCCAAAGGCTTAAATACCTCTCCCACTTCCCCCATCCCCCAGTCATTCTGCCAAGGAACAAGGAATAGTAGAAGAAATATCAGGGTGAAAAGGTGCCAGAAGAATAAAAATAACAGACGCCCCACAGAAAAAATACGGGCAGGGAGCTGTGGACTCTCTCTAGCTGAAGAAAAGAAAATTATCATCAGGTAAGCATAATTTAAGTTTTTCTTCATAAATGGAAAGAGTCCACAGCTGCATTCATTACTTTTGGTTAAACAATACACAAGCTATGAAGGACACAATGCTAAAACTGGGGGGTTACAAGAGGCGGACCATTCTGTGGGCACCAGGCCTGAAACCCCTACCCAACAAAAACCCGCTTCGTCCGAAGCCGAGAAAACCTTGAAAAAGGAAAGGGCCCCAATGACACTGACCCACAGATAGTCCACAAGCCTTGCTAGAGACCGCAGGAACTAGACACGACTAAGCCAACAAGCCTCCAGGAGACACCGTTGCCAAGCAGTCGGTCCCAAACAACACACCCCTTACTAGAGAAAGGGATCAGACTACCGTAATCTCCCACAAAGGGAAAAGACACGGATGAACATCCGTCAAGGACTCCAGAAAAACCCTAAATAGGGTACAACGAGTCCCAAATAAAACTACAAGGCAAAAACCCGAGAACCGGGCCAAGCTCACAGAGACCCACTCAGTCTTGAAGAAACAAGGGGAAGCAACGATCAGACCCCAGTTTGTACAGAAACCACGGGGTAGGACCGGGAATCTGAAACAGAGAGGATATCTTCTCCCAAACACAGTGCAACTGCACCCTAGAAGACAACTGAAGACGAAAGTACCCAGAGTCACAAAGGTCACTCAGAATATCTAAATCTTCAGAAACCGAAACCACGTGCAGCACGAATAGGTAAACACCCAAGTCAAAACACTGCACGCTACAGTCATCCAAAGCTGACTCTGAAATTTTAAAACTTGCATTGCAAGTAAAGAGCAGCTAAAGATAGGTTCCAAACCGTCAAACTGCTAAGCATACACTAAGCAGTGGATACGCCACAGGATATCCAAGATCCACTAGTCCTTCCCACAGATCCTGAACGTGGAGAAGACACAGAGCCCTCAAGGAGGCCCACCGTACCTTGAAGCGAAGACCAGAGGAGAAGCAGCAGAGCAACAGGTCCTGCTCCAAACACCAGACCAGCCCAAGCCACAGGCACGTCTGAAAGACAGGAGGAATCCCAACCACAAGCCCCAGGGAATGGAAAGAATGGGAGGAACTCGCCCACCCCAATCTGCTCCTCCAATATAGGTACTCCCAAGGAGAACCCCCTAGGACCTGAACAGAGAAAAGTGCAGTAGCTCCCCGAGAAGTCCTGGCACAACTCTCTATAACAGTCCCGACATGGAGACTTCAACTTCCATAGTTGAAACAGAGCAAGCCCCAGAACAGCAGACCGCTATTCCCTAGCACCTGTTCCAACCTCCTGCAAAGAGGGCAGGACAACGACCCTCGTGAGAGAGGAAAACCCCACCTCTTAAGGAAGACAAACTACCCCGTCAAAAGGGAGAACACAGATAAAGGACAGCACACATGCCAACAAGACAAGAAAGTCATAGTCTGATCAAACCACTGACCGAATGAAATTCATCCAGACACCATTGTTGATCCAACATAGAAAAAACTCCCCGAAAACACTTTGTAAAAGTCCATGTGCAAACTATTGTATCACAGAACCACCACAAAGTGAAAGGACATGCACTGTGAAGAACATGTAGCCATAGCTGGAAATGAACTCTCAACTATCAGCTTACGAGCCCGCAAAGCCTTCAACTAAAACATTGCAGGAAAATTTCCAAGGACAAAAACAGGCCATAAGGAACATGCCAGCCCCCGAAGGTGGAAGCAAATCCTGGCTCAGCTAGCCATTGAGACAAAGCCTGTGTTCCTGGAAAAAACTGGGTCGCCCCGAACCAGTCCGCAGGATTATAAGTCTCCAGACATCCATAAGGATCCAAGACAAGGATCCAAGACAAGAACCCTGGGCCCGGGCCCCGGCCCCAGAATCATTTAAAACAAACAACACCCCAGGGAACACAACAAAACTCATCTGAAGGATCAGACCTCACAGAGGAAGATAACCAGACTAAATTGAAGAACGGGAACAAGACTTCCTCATAATTCCCAGCCCAAGGGAAGACACACCCCTAACAGGAGTCCACCCTCCAAAATTGAGCTAGGGCGCGACAGAGTTGCGCAAATACTCTAGAACTCAAGGGCGTCAAGGACAACACACAGGAAGTCCAAGACCAAGGGAAAAAAACAAGGACAGAGTCACCCGAAGATAGAGAGTAGAACAAAGGCTAGTCTCCATAGTCCTCTCAGGATACATAACCAGAGGACCACACCCAAGGAAGAAGAATGCAGAGCATCCCAAACTCCAGTAGAAAAAAACCCTAAGCGAAGATTGGAGAAGGAGACAACACAGCCTATCATCCCTGATATGGAGACGACTAACTGAAGGCAAGACCACCAGGAACTGGCAGCAAGGAGGTTGAAAGTCCTCCCAACCTCCAACCCACGCGGGGAAGGAGACACTTCAAGACCCGACAGAAAAACTGAATCAATAGAGTGCGTCGCCATAGAACTCCTAGTCCCAGTCGACCAACATGAAAGGCTGATGAGGACTGAACCAATCCCCCATGCCTCACGGACCCTCAGGTCCTCTTAGAATGCTTAGCTGAAACTTGTTAAAGAAAAACCAGAAATAACACAAATAATAATGTGAAGCACTTGGCGCCCTAACCTGACTAGCCAGGCAAAACAGGCGCCACGTGTCTGATTAGGCCTGAAACCAAGGGCCCTCACTGTAAAGGCCGCAAAGAATCCCCCCTAGAGAGGAAGAAATAAAAAGCAGACAAACATAGGACTAAAACAAGTCCAGAACAAACTTCCTTAGAAGTAACAGTGCGATCAAACAACCCGCAGGACCGGCCCAACAGGGACCCTGTTCTTCCAAGCTCAGAACTGGAAAGGGATACTCAATAAACAAGACTATATGAAGATTACTTCATCCCCTTATGTCTAATTCTGTAAGCTATTCGAAGCAAATTGAAAATTCTCAGATCCATTAAGGATGGGATCTTCCGACAAGCCAAAGCGTGCCTCAATAAAACACGAAAACGCCAGTCAATACCGAAAAGCACAGCATACCCCAGCCGGAGCAAAAGACTACTCCGGCTCTGAAGGTTGACCCTCTGAAGCCTCAGGGACAGTCGTTCCCCCAGAGAGCTGAACAGGCCATCCCATGCCTGAAGAGCCCTGGATAACGGAACACGAACAATATCTTAAGCCAACTTCTGGAAGTTGCAGATGCGCCAGCGCCAAAATTATGGACATGCAAAATCGTGTCGAAACCCCCAACGGGAACAAGCCACCTTCCAGAGAAGGATAAGCAAAGTCTGGGTTACCTGCATGTGTAGTAAGCGATGGTGGAAGGGAACTTGCCACTCTGAGGACAGAAGCCCCAGAGGCGGATTGCTCAGCGGCCACTTGATTCCCTGATCCTGAGGAATTGAGCACTTTAATACGGCATTCAGAACATAACTGATAGGCTTGCTTCATCCGGGGCAATACGCATTCTGCGCAAGGAGTATAAACAGAGATGTCCGTCTCCACAATATCAGGCTCCGCCATAACTAGAATATTGAATACAAAAGATTGGACCAATAAATCTAAACGGCACCTGACACCCACAATGGCTGGGGAACTCACCACCTCCTATGAACCCGACATCAGCAGACCAGAATTTCTCTGTCGCCACACGGTCAGGAATGCGGAAATGGAGGCCAAAAACTTGACCACGCCCAGTCACCAGGAGAACCGTATAGTCCAAAAAAGCAAGGCCAACCGTAAGGCCGCGTCACTTTCTAAAAGCCATTATGTTCCACAAGCCATGAGCCAAAATACACTACACATAAGCAGGTTGAATCATATAACAAACATGATTAAAAAAAACCCTATTCAATAACCCCCTCAGGAGATATTAACCCTTGATTTCAAGATACAAAAGGAGCCTCACTGAGATATAAGTTAGTCCCGCTAGGTGGTAGCCCCTCGGGAAAACATCTGTAATACAGTACATTTCATGAAGAAAGTAAAATGAAACGATCTTACCGGAATCTACGCCGTGGAACAGGAACAGAGCCCTTCAAAGTGTGAAAGATAGTAGCATCGCTTCTACCATGGACTTGAGAGAAGAAAGCAGGCAGCGAAACTCGTCAACGCTGATTGCTTGTGGAGCTGTTAAAATAATTTGGGATGCTTTCGCAGAAAGACTCTCCCTGCTTCTCCGGACTCTAAGTTTCACCCATGCTTTCACTGAAAGGCTGACAGGACTACTTAAAACTCCAGTCCCATGCCGAAGAGTACTACCCTCCATAAGAGACTAAATAAAAACTTCTGACACTTCTCTGCCAACCTCCTGGGATGAAAGGCAAAGAATGACTGGGGGATGGGGGAAGTGGGAGAGGTATTTAAGCCTTTGGGCTGGGGTGTCTTTGCCTCCTCCTGGTGGCCAGGTTCTGAATTCCCACAAGTAATGAATGCAGCTGTGGACTCTTTCCATTTATGAAGAAAAATGTGTTTGTAAAAACAGAACATCTGTTAAGAGGATCAAATCATTTGGAAACATGTTGAAGAATATCAGAAAGACTTGGATTTAATAAAGATGTTTCCCTATTGACTCACATATGGGAAACATAAAAACAGAATTTATGTTTACCTGATAAATTTCTTTCTCCAACGGTGTGTCCGGTCCACGGCGTCATCCTTACTTGTGGGATATTCTCTTCCCCAACAGGAAATGGCAAAGAGCCCAGCAAAGCTGGTCACATGATCCCTCCTAGGCTCCGCCTACCCCAGTCATTCGACCGACGTTAAGGAGGAATATTTGCATAGGAGAAACCATATGGTACCGTGGTGACTGTAGTTAAAGAAAATAAATTATCAGACCTGATTAAAAAACCAGGGCGGGCCGTGGACTGGACACACCGTTGGAGAAAGAAATTTATCAGGTAAACATAAATTCTGTTTTCTCCAACATAGGTGTGTCCGGTCCACGGCGTCATCCTTACTTGTGGGAACCAATACCAAAGCTTTAGGACACGGATGAAGGGAGGGAGCAAATCAGGTCACCTAAATGGAAGGCACCACGGCTTGCAAAACCTTTCTCCCAAAAATAGCCTCAGAAGAAGCAAAAGTATCAAACTTGTAAAATTTGGTAAAAGTGTGCAGTGAAGACCAAGTCGCTGCCCTACATATCTGATCAACAGAAGCCTCGTTCTTGAAGGCCCATGTGGAAGCCACAGCCCTAGTGGAATGAGCTGTGATTCTTTCGGGAGGCTGCCGTCCGGCAGTCTCGTAAGCCAATCTGATGATGCTTTTAATCCAAAAAGAGAGAGAGGTAGAAGTTGCTTTTTGACCTCTCCTTTTACCTGAATAAACAACAAACAAGGAAGATGTTTGTCTAAAATCCTTTGTAGCATCTAAATAGAATTTTAGAGCGCGAACAACATCCAAATTGTGCAACAAACGTTCCTTCTTTGAAACTGGTTTTGGACACAGAGAAGGTACGATAATCTCCTGGTTAATGTTTTTGTTAGAAACAACTTTTGGAAGAAAACCAGGTTTAGTACGTAAAACCACCTTATCTGCATGGAACACCAGATAAGGAGGAGAACACTGCAGAGCAGATAATTCTGAGACTCTTCTAGCAGAAGAAATCGCAACTAAAAACAAAACTTTCCAAGATAATAACTTAATATCAACGGAATGTAAGGGTTCAAACGGAACCCCCTGAAGAACTGAAAGAACTAAATTGAGACTCCAAGGAGGAGTCAAAGGTTTGTAAACAGGCTTGATTCTAACCAGAGCCTGAACAAAGGCTTGAACATCTGGCACAGCTGCCAGCTTTTTGTGAAGTAATACCGACAAGGCAGAAATCTGTCCCTTCAGGGAACTAGCAGATAATCCTTTTTCCAATCCTTCTTGAAGGAAGGATAGAATCCTAGGAATCTTAACCTTGTCCCAAGGGAATCCTTTAGATTCACACCAACAGATATATTTTTTCCAAATTTTGTGGTAAATCTTTCTAGTTACAGGCTTTCTGGCCTGAACAAGAGTATCGATAACAGAATCTGAGAATCCTCGCTTCGATAAAATCAAGCGTTCAATCTCCAAGCAGTCAGCTGGAGTGAAACCAGATTCGGATGTTCGAACGGACCCTGAACAAGAAGGTCTCGTCTCAAAGGTAGCTTCCAAGGTGGAGCCGATGACATATTCACCAGATCTGCATACCAAGTCCTGCGTGGCCACGCAGGAGCTATCAAGATCACCGACGCCCTCTCCTGATTGATCCTGGCTACCAGCCTGGGGATGAGAGGAAATGGCGGGAACACATAAGCTAGTTTGAAGGTCCAAGGTGCTACTAGTGCATCCACTAGAGCCGCCTTGGGATCCCTGGATCTGGCCCCGTAGCAAGGAACTTTGAAGTTCTGACGAGAGGCCATCAGATCCATGTCTGGAATGCCCCACAGGTGAGTGACTTGGGCAAAGATTTCCGGATGGAGTTCCCACTCCCCCGGATGCAATGTCTGACGACTCAGAAAATCCGCTTCCCAATTTTCCACTCCTGGGATGTGGATAGCAGACAGGTGGCAGGAGTGAGACTCCGCCCATAGAATGATTTTGGTCACTTCTTCCATCGCTAGGGAACTCCTTGTTCCCCCCTGATGGTTGATGTACGCAACAGTTGTCATGTTGTCTGATTGAAACCGTATGAACTTGGTCCTCGCTAGCCGAGGCCAGGCCTTGAGAGCATTGAATATCGCTCTTAGTTCCAGAATATTTATCGGTAGAAGAGATTCTTCCCGAGACCAAAGACCCTGAGCTTTCAGGGATCCCCAGACCGCGCCCCAGCCCATCAGACTGGCGTCGGTCGTGACAATGACCCACTCTGGTCTGCGGAACGTCATCCCTTGAGACAGATTGTCCAGGGACAGCCACCAACGGAGTGAGTCTCTGGTCCTCTGATTTACTTGTATCTTCGGAGACAAGTCTGTATAGTCCCCATTCCACTGACTGAGCATGCACAGTTGTAATGGTCTTAGATGAATGCGCGCAAAAGGAACTATGTCCATCGCCGCTACCATCAACCCGATCACTTCCATGCACTGAGCTATGGAAGGAAGAGGAACGGAATGAAGTATCCGACAAGAGTCTAGAAGTTTTGTTTTTCTGGCCTCTGTTAGAAAGATCCTCATTTCTAAAGAGTCTATAATTGTTCCCAAGAAGGGAACCCTTGTTGACGGGGATAGAGAACTCTTTTCCACGTTCACTTTCCAGCCGTGAGATCTGAGAAAGGCCAGGACAATGTCCGTGTGAGCCTTTGCTTGAGGAAGTGACGACGCTTGAATCAGAATGTCGTCCAGGTAAGGTACTACTGCAATGCCCCTTGGTCTTAGCACCGCTAGAAGGGAGCCTAGTACCTTTGTGAAAATCCTTGGAGCAGTGGCTAATCCGAAAGGAAGCGCCACGAACTGGTAATGTTTGTCCAGGAATGCAAACCTTAGGAACCGATGATGTTCCTTGTGGATAGGAATATGTAGATACGCATCCTTTAAATCCACCGTGGTCATAAATTGACCCTCCTGGATGGAAGGAAGAATAGTTCGAATGGTTTCCATCTTGAAAGATGGAACCTTGAGAAACTTGTTTAAGATCTTGAGATCTAAGATTGGTCTGAACGTTCCCTCTTTTTTGGGAACTATGAACAGATTGGAGTAGAACCCCATCCCTTGTTCTCTTAGTGGAACAGGATGAATCACTCCCATTTTTAACAGGTCTTCTACACAATGTAAGAACGCCTGTCTTTTTATGTGGTCTGAAGACAACTGAGACCTGTGGAACCTCCCCCTTGGGGGAAGTCCCTTGAATTCCAGAAGATAACCCTGGGAGACTATTTCTAGCGCCCAAGGATCCAGAACATCTCTTGCCCAAGCCTGAGCGAAGAGAGAGAGTCTGCCCCCCACCAGATCCGGTCCCGGATCGGGGGCCAATATTTCATGCTGTCTTGGTAGCAGTGGCAGGCTTCTTGGCCTGCTTTCCCTTGTTCCAGCCTTGCATTGGTCTCCAAGCTGGCTTGGCTTGAGAAGTATTACCCTCTTGCTTAGAGGACGTAGCACTTTGGGCTGGTCCGTTTTTACGAAAGGGACGAAAATTAGGTCTATTTTTCGCCTTGAAAGGCCGATCCTGAGGAAGGGCGTGGCCCTTACCCCCAGTGATATCCGAGATAATCTCTTTTAAGTCAGGGCCAAACAGCGTTTTCCCCTTGAAAGGAATGTTTAGTAGCTTGTTCTTGGAAGACGCGTCAGCCGACCAAGATTTCAACCAAAGCACTCTGCGCGCCACAATAGCAAACCCAGAATTCTTAGCCGCTAACCTAGCCAATTGCAAAGTGGCGTCTAGGGTGAAAGAATTAGCCAATTTGAGAGCATTGATTCTGTCCATAATCTCCTCATAAGGAGGAGAATCACTATCGAGCGCCTTTATCAGTTCATCAAACCAGAAACATGCGGCTGTAGTGACAGGGACAATGCATGAAATTGGTTGTAGAAGGTAACCCTGCTGAACAAACATCTTTTTAAGCAAACCTTCTAATTTTTTATCCATAGGATCTTTGAAAGCGCAACTATCCTCTATGGGTATAGTGGTGCGTTTGTTTAAAGTAGAAACCGCTCCCTCGACCTTGGGGACTGTCTGCCATAAGTCCTTTCTGGGGTCGACCATAGGAAACAATTTTTTAAATATGGGGGGAGGGACGAAAGGAATACCGGGCCTTTCCCATTCTTTATTAACAATGTCCGCCACCCGCTTGGGTATAGGAAAAGCTTCTGGGAGCTCCGGCACCTCTAGGAACTTGTCCATTTTACATAGTTTCTCTGGGATGACCAACTTTTCACAATCATCCAGAGTGGATAATACCTCCTTAAGCAGAATGCGGAGATGTTCCAACTTAAATTTAAATGCAATTACATCAGGTTCAGCCTGTTGAGAAATGTTCCCTGAATCAGTAATTTCTCCCTCAGACAAGACCTCCCTGGCTCCCTCAGATTGGGTTAGGGGCCCTTCAGAGATATTAATATCAGCGTCGTCATGCTCTTCAGTAACTAAAACCGAGCAGCCACGCTTACGCTGACAAGGGTTCATTTTGGCTAAAATGTTTTTGACAGAATTATCCATTACAGCCGTTAATTGTTGCATAGTAAGCAGTATTGGCGCGCTAGATGTACTAGGGGCCTCCTGAGTGGGCAAGACTCGTGTAGACGAAGGAGGGAATGATGCAGTACCATGCTTACTCCCCCTCACTTGAGGAATCATCTTGGGCATCATTGTCATTATCACATAAATCACATTTATTTAAATGAACAGGAATTCTGGCTTCCCCACATTCAGAACACAGTCTATCTGGTAGTTCAGACATGTTAAACAGGCATAAACTTGATAATAAAGTACAAAAAACGTTTTAAAATAAAACCGTTACTGTCACTTTAAATTTTAAACTGAACACACTTTATTACTGCAATTGCGAAAAAACATGAAGGAATTGTACAAAATTCACCAAATTTTCACCACAGTGTCTTAAAGCCTTAAAAGTATTGCACCCCAAATTTGGAAGCTTTAACCCTTAAAATAACGGAACCGGAGCCGTTTTAACACTTTAACCCCCTTTACAGTCCCTGGTATCTGCTTTGCTGAGACCCAACCAAGCCCAAAGGGGAATACGATACCAAATGACGCCTTCAGAAAGTCTTTTCTAAGTATCAGAGCTCCTCTCACATGCGACTGCATGCCATGCCTCTCAAAAACAAGTGCGCCACACCGGCGCGAAAATGAGGCTCTGCTTATGCTTTGGGAAAGCCCCAGAGAAATAAGGTGTCTAATACAGTGCCTGCCGATATTATAATATCAATAAAACCCAGATAAAATGATTCCTCAAAGCTAAATATGTTTTAAAACTGAATCGATTTAGCCCAGAAAAGTCTACAATCTTAATAAGCCCTTGTGAAGCCCTTATTTACCATCGTAATAAACATGGCTTACCGGATCCCATAGGGAAAAATGACAGCTTCCAGCATTACATCGTCTTGTTAGAATGTGTCATACCTCAAGCAGCAAGAGACTGCACACTGTTCCCCCAACTGAAGTTAATTGCTCTCAACAGTCCTGTGTGGAACAGCCATGGATTTTAGTTACGGTGCTAAAATCATTTTCCTCATACAAACAGAAATCTTCATCTCTTTTCTGTTTCTGAGTAAATAGTACATACCAGCACTATTTTAAAATAACAAACTCTTGATTGAATAATAAAAACTACAGTTAAACACTAAAAAACTCTAAGCCATCTCCGTGGAGATGTTGCCTGTACAACGGCAAAGAGAATGACTGGGGTAGGCGGAGCCTAGGAGGGATCATGTGACCAGCTTTGCTGGGCTCTTTGCCATTTCCTGTTGGGGAAGAGAATATCCCACAAGTAAGGATGACGCCGTGGACCGGACACACCTATGTTGGAGAAATGTTAGTTTGGTGGTATATTGGTGTATTTAAATCGCTTAAATTTAAAGGGATACCATTTTTTTCTTTCATGATTCAGATAGAGCATGCAATTTTAAGCAACGTTCTAATTTACTCCTATAATCAATTGTTCTTTATTCTCTTGCTATCTTTATTTGAAAAGCAAGAATGTAAGCTTAGGAGCCGGCCCACTTTTGGTTCAAGACCTGGTTTGCGCTTGCTGATTGGTGGCTAAATGTAGCGCTACCGAGTGTTCTCTAAACCAAAAATGAGCCGGCTCTCAAGCTTAGATTCCTGCTTTTTTAAATAAAAATAGCAAGAGACCAAAGAAAAATTGATAACGGGAGAAAATGAGAAAGTTGCTTAAAATTGCTGCTCTATCTGAATCATGAAATAAAAAAAAATGGGTTTAGTATCCCTTTAATGGGAGTAGAAATAAACAGTATTGAAATAAACTGTGTGGTTTAGAAATCTGCTTCCTTCGTGGTGCAAAGTGATCAAATGCGGTAGGTTTTAAAAGATTGCTTCTCCCCAGAGTGAGTGTTTCTGGAAAATATAGGAAAGTGTGGAATTCATTAAACACTTGTTCTAAATGTTTTTCTGACCCAAGCAGAACCTGTTAGTGTAGGGAAACAAAAGAACCAAGCCCATAAAGTTAGAAAGTTGAAAGGACAGTCATTAAGCAGCGTGAATTAGAAGAAAACAGGATGAAGGAACCAGGAACCAAGAAACACATATAAGAACACCAAACATGTATCACGTTTACAAGACAGGTACCTTTTTGGGACTCGTGTAGCTGCATTTTCTCCTGGTGATCCCAGCCAAGCGCACATTTGTCTTGTCTGTCTGTCTGTACACCAAACTTTCCTCCAAACCCTTTCACATAGTCTACACACATAGAAATCCACATGCTATTAAACAGCAAACGTGTGGTGGAACACGCATGTGCATAGTCCCAAAGTGCTGTACACTACAGCAACACTCTTATGCATTTAGTATATGGTTATTAATTCTTTGTAGGACCTTTAAATATGACATTGTAAGACACTGCACGAATAAAGTGCCATTAGGAGACCATACATTAGCTTTTACTCCAAAGATATACAAGTGATAGAAAAATGTAACACCAATACTACAGAATATAGTAGAGAGGTGCAAGAAGAATATGTAATATAATAAAGTGTTTGACAGAAGACTTAACAGTGTACAAAGCTTTAAGTGACTGTGTTTTGACTATTATGTATCATATGTTTTAATAAAGTGGAACCTGGGTTTATCCATGTGAGCGCACACCATGGAGTGCGAGTACTGTTACTAGGATCCCTGCTATATACCAATAATATCAACAGTATTACGCTACAGACTTTATTCTCTTTTTGAGGTTTTACCATAAGAAGAAACTGCCTACATATTTTTCCTTAAAAGGAAAACTCTGAAATGCACTGTTGCATTGTGTATAGTTTATCTGGGTGCATATCAGTGTTTATTCCCTTGCACTTCTGTGATTTATAAAATAGCAAATGTCTGAAAGTAAAACAGCAATGTCTGAGATCTCAGAGAATACAACTGCTCCCTAATGGTGTGGAACCTGAAGTGCTGAATACTGTTATAAGGATTATTACCAGACACTTTACATCTGAAAACCTTCCTATAAAAACAAAACCACTCTGCTAAACGTCTCATAGGAGCCTGAGCTCCCCCTATAAGCACCATCCATTTCCCTCTGCCCATCCCCTATAACTCCAACCACTTGGAATCTAAACATTCAGCAACGTAAAAAAGTGGACTCTTCAAGCAAACAAAGTGGGAATCTAATGGTGTTCCTCCCCATTATAAAATTGTGTTTAACTTTCTTTGTCTTAACTTACACCCTCTTCCAGCTGTGCTTTGGTTAGTAAATATATTTCCCTTTGTACTAACTGAAATGGATATTTTACTCCATTTGAATTCTCGGTTCCTTTTGAAAGTGTATTTCACACTATATAAAAGTGTGTTCTTCATTTGAAATCATAATGTGCGCAATAAACAATATTTCTCTGTTGGAATTGTTCCTATCAGCCAAAAGCTACCTAGGTAGCGGATGTGCACTCCCTAATTTTGGATTTAAAAAGTTTTTCCTTATGCAAAAAATATTTTTAATATTTTTTAATATTTTAACTGCTGCTCTTTCAGATACATAATAGAAAAATATTTTAAACTAATCTGTTTCTTTCAAATTCAGCCTCGGGTGCCCTTAATTTAAACTCAGAAGCAGGAAAGAATATTAATGGCAACCAAAGACTTGCTGGAGCCAAAGAAGCTGAATAAATACCTTGCGCAGTGATTTGTTCAGCCCTGTCTTTGATATGTACTTTACCCCTTTCATATCTTTCTCATTGACTGCATCCTTTTTACCTATAGATAGAAGTTATTACTATAGAAATTATAGAATATATATATATATATATATATATATATATATATATATACACATACATACACACACACACACACATACATACACAAATACATACACACACACACACAGTATATATATTTCTGGAACACCTGGATGGACTGGACACAATGTAACAGGACTGGAAAAGACATTAGCGACCTGGGAAGACTTCATGTAGGGCACTGTTTTTCAAACCTGTTCCCAGGCCTAACAGGACAGGTTTTCAAGATTACCTTGGATGAGAGCAGATTAATAACTATGTTTACTAATCAGCTGATTATTTCAGATGTCCTCAAAATCTGGCCTTTTAGGGAGGCCTGAGGACATTTTCAGATGCAGAACTATCAGTGGCTGTAGCAGTAATCACACTCATAGAGAACACAGCAATGCAAGTTTAGACTTTACAGTTTGATTGGTAGATTACACTTTATTGCCTCTGTATCTTACAATGCCATATTTCAGTGTCCCTTTTTGATAGAAATCAGTATACACAGAACAAAACATATAGTAAGTAGTGCGAGTATAACATCCCAAATGGCTACAAGGGCACATGTATGTCTATAACATGCATGTCGCAGAGCCACAACACTTAACCCAGCACAACATGCAGCTAACAAGAAAATGATGTAGCATTAGTCTATAACATGAGATACAAGAGACAGAGTTTGTATGCACAAGAAGATACACATCACATATGCGCCCCCCCCCCCTCCTCCACACACCAAATTGCTTCCAATTTTTCTTTACCAAGGCACATAACCAAGTGCTTTCTGTATCTTAACAGGCAAAGCACCCTAGATATCTGGAGAAATCTGTTCAACAGAAAACACTTGAAAAGCTTTCCAAACAAAAATGTTATGGTCTTAGGAATGAACAGACAGAGAATTAAAATACATTTTTTTAAATTGTAGTACGTTATTTTTGTCTTTTATGTTTTTTTAAACAGATATTGATTTGCTGAATAAACCTATTTTTGTCTTAGACTTCTGGTACCTGTCCTTCAAGCTGTCCCTACCAATTACTATTTTTTACACACAGCAGGTATTGTATCATGTTTAGCTGCAGTAAATTTATATGCTCAATATAAAACATTTAATTTTAGCAGAATTAAATGCAACTCTCTCAGCTTTTCTATACAAATAGCAATTCCCCAGTGCTTTGAAATGTGAATGGTTTCTCCTTTGTGAAAAGCAACAGGACAGAATTACTCTTGCAATTAATGTAAAACCAGATAATCATTATCACAACCTCATTCTCTGCCTCCAGCTAAAAGCAGAAAATCAAGGAGGGAGAACCACAGCAGACTGGTTGAAAAGCTGTTTGTCCCAAATTCTTTTTATCACTGCCTCGAAAAGCAATTCTATTTTTTATAGGAAATACAAGACGGGTGTTTTACTGATATTAATATTACGTCTTTATATTTCCAGTTTCAGTGCATCACACCTCACTTCTGCGTTCACAGAAAATGGTATTGACTTCAGTCGTAAAGAATACCGGCTAACCCTTCGTGCAAGAGCAAACAAAACAGTGCTTTTGTAATTTCAGACTAAAAACATGAAATACTAACCTTTCAAGTTCTGTAAACAATAAAAGTTATGTTAATGCTATATTTTCCCCACTTTATGTGTCCTCCTTCCTCGCCAAATGGGTTTTCTGCTCTTCCAGAAGAGAAGTGTTACAGCTGTAACATACTCTTCTATTGAGACTGAAGGTGCACGCTCATACTGCCTTCAAATCAGTCTCTTTACAGTGTAAGGTGATGAGAGAAGCAGCGTAAGATTGCGCCTTCAGTCTCAGCTAGTAGAGTGTTGCACCTTCTGACTGGCTGTAGAGCACTGCTTCTGGAGGAAGGGGAAAAACAGCTGACAAGTGGGAAGGAGGATGCATAAGGTAAGTGGGGGGAAAAGGTGGTTGATTTTTACGGAATATCCATTAAAAGAACTTTTTTTTTTTTTTACAGGGCATGAAGGGTAAATAATTATGGTTTTAATTATGACATTTTAAAAGGACTGGTTTTGTATCCCTTTAGGGAACTCTTTGCATTAAAATGTGTATACTTACTGGGCCCAAAAAAAGGAGGAGATGCTGGCACAACGTTCATATTAAAGCAAATAAGCTCTGAAGACCTAAAACCTGAGTACAAACTCCACAATGGTTCTCTTACTGACAGATCACGGATCCACTGTAGGCTACATATTTAAATCATACCGCACCTTTTTGGGATTCGTGCTTTTCAGTTTTCCCTTGATATTCAAATCCTACAGCGCTCTTGTCCACGTTGTCTTTGTCAATGCCATATTTACCACCAAAACCTTTGGAATAATCTAGGAACAACAAAAATCACATATAAATCAAACAGATTTTCTAGGACTGGTCAGGTCCTCTCCCATGTCACACAATGCCATCCTTTACCAGTGTCTGCTA